>NC_142389.1:10210000-10510000 GCF_059441005.1 Hippichthys cyanospilos | reverse complement strand
AGGTGGTTTAAAAAAGAAAGGAGAAAAAACAAAGGTAAACTTTACAAGTTGTACATTATTCTTAGATACTACACACGTTGTCATATGTGACGATGAGCTTTATTAGACGACAAATTATTTGTCTTACGGTGTTTGTGGGGACACGATTATTTATTTCGCGCGACATTCCGGCACCTTTGATCACTGACCGCGGTGCCTGCCAGACAGTGATCGGCGTTCCCACCGGGACGGCGGCTTCCATTAGACCGAACACAAACCGCTTAAGTGCGAACCAAAGTGGCAGTCTGTCTGCCGAACGACAGCGCGAGTGCGACGTGTCAAACAAAATGAGCTCAGCAACTACTCTCGGATGCTAAAATAAAGCAAGACGACGTCCGTTTTTGATGTGAACGTCAGCATGCGTCGAGCTAGCTTAGGGGAATAACGCCGCTAACAACCTTCTCCCCTTATGGAAAAAATAAAATGATGACACAAGCATCTATGTTTAATTTATTCCAGCAAGTGACAAAAAAAAAAGACGCACACACACACATGCGTCAAAGTCAGCAGTGGACTAATTAGGTGAGGACGCACTGACAACGATTTTATGTCAGTACTTCAATGTGCAAAAGCGGGAAGTGATGAGCGGCTAGCACATCTTAAAGGCATTTGTCAAAAACGGGAAATGCGCCGAAATGACTTATAGTCGTGTTTGAAAGGCCTCTTCAATTTGTTTGCCCTTTACAGCTGTGACGGAAAGCTGGAACAAACTATTTTTATAAAGCCCCCCTTGTTTCAGATGACCGTTTTCCCTCTAGATCCCTTTTCTCCCTCTTGTCTAATTACCACAGAGGTCTTTTTTCCACTCCCCGAAGGAGACCACATGCAACTCTAATTGCCTCCCTCATTAGTTATGTTTTCACACTGCCGCAAAGGGGGGCAATAAATTTTATCACTTAATTTTGTCAGCCATACTTCCACTGGCTGTGTATTGATGTGTCTGTCGCTGGCAGACCTGAGCCTCGGAGGAAAATTAATTGACAAAGCGGTAAAAATTTATCAGCATATCACCAGATTAGGCGACAAATTGACGCAATGAGGGGAATCAATTCCATGTCCGTCAACCGAAGGGGGGTGGGCGAGACAACGGCGAGGACGAGGCGCGGGAGCGACTTGCGAGGCAGGTGCGTTGATTTATGCTTTTATTTGGACAGTGGACATAAATCAACATGAGTTGTAAGTGCAATGCAGCCGCCCCTCGACAGCCTCACAAGCTCGACAAGTTGCTAGCGAAAGTGGGTGAAAACAGAACAAAGGTTGCTGGCGAGTCAATGAGAACAAAGTAAAAACATGAAGTAGATAAAAATGTGTTTTTATTTAAGTCAAAGGTACAATTGTGTTCATTAACGTCTAATCAGGTGTTTGTTTGCCGTAAGCTTGCTTCATATGTGCTGAATGCTAACGGGCTATTGATGGCATGCTAACAACAAGCTAATGACGTATAGGCTATGTATCTGTGTTTTTAGCAAATTGGTAAATATTTACCAGACAACTTCAATTTATGTACAGTCTAGCTTTCTTGAAACTTATTTTGTTTTAGCTTGCTAGCTAAATGCCTGTTTAAGATGCTTAGGGAAGTTAACACCGTTGCTATCTTGAAAAATGTAAAGAACAACCTCAGTTCAATATCAAATTAGAAGATCAGCAAATTAAGCGAGTTTACATTTGCACCCAGCTTCAACCTAAATTGTGTTTATATCAAAAGAATTAAATTGATTTATCACCAAGCTACCATCCATCCGTCCAATTTCTAGAGCTGCCTATCCTCACAACGGGCGGAGACTTGCTGGTGACTATCCCAGCTAGCTTCAGGCGGGAGAAAGGGGACACCCTTAACTGGTTACCACCCAATTGCAGGGCACACAGAGACCAACAAACATTCAAACACCCAATCACATCTAAGGACAATTTAGTATGTCCAATTCACCTGCCAAGCATGTTTTTGGAGTGTGGTAAGAAGCCACAGTGCCCGGAGAGAACCCACGTGGGCCCTGGGACAAAATGCAAACTCCACACAAGAAAGCCAGAGCGAGGTGGATTTGAAATCAGGTCCTTTTACCTGTGAGGCGGATGTGCTATTCACGGCGCCACCGAGCCACCCCTATCACCAAGCTTATTTTTTGCTTTTAATTGGATAAATAATTGCATTATCTTCACACAGTTTCATTTTCATATCAGAAAAAAGTGTTTTCCTTTGGATTTTGGAAAAGCATGTTTCAGTTCTATATACACTGTATTGTACAGTACTGTATATGTAGAAAGACATTCACATTTGGGCAAAATGTCGATTCCTTCATTTGATAGGGCAATACTAACAGAAATAAAGAATAATATGTTGCTTTAGCAGACAGAAGTCGATTTTTGCAGTGTGTCAAGGACGCAAAAGTGGCGAATCATCAGGACTCCAACAAGCGAGTTTATGTTTTAATAGGAATGCGTCTTCAGTGAGATGCTGTCAGCAGGCTGCGGCTTTACACTTTAAGGTTGCGACCCATCAGCTGAGAGAGAATGTCCGTCTGAAACGCACGACCCCTGTTGCCCAACCCCAGAGGTGTGTGCATTTCATGTTTGGCATACATACTGCAGTGTTGACAGTTGGTCCATCAAAAAAGTGCAGGCTTGACCTTAACATGCTTTGTGAACAAATTGAGAGCAAAATGGCCACATCGTGACGGCCCTTGGTGGCATCCTCACAGGGGGTGCGGATTTTATAGGAGTATCGGTTGTGGTGGTGGGAGTGGTGGTTGGGGGGGGTTGAAAGGCTCGTCTGGAGGGGCGAGCGGGAGAATTGCTCGGGCGCCGCCACTGTCACGTCTGTATAAACAGCCATTGATTTTTCTGTCCAGTCCAGCCACTTCGGCCATTTATCCTCGGCGTCGCGGTCGGGGAAAAATTCTGTTACAGTCCGTCCAGGCCCTGGAGGCCTGTGCTTGAGAATAGATTTCACCTGTAAATCGGGCAAGGGGAGCCGCAGCCACTTAACAAGGGCAGGCGGTGTCACCACGGGGTGGGACGAGGGAGGTCACACTCGACGGGTAATGACACATGCTTGGACGGGGGAGGGCGGGGTGTTCGAGCAAATCCAGAACGTACAGATAACTTGCCAGCTATCATTAAGGCAGGTTTTTGGTCCAAGTGTGTATAGTAGCAGGATGACATTATAAAGCAATGTACTATAACGCCATTACTCAGTTAAGCTGGAGACCAAGACTTGTAGCAAAAAACGGAAATGTGACATAGGGTACATGTATGCTCTCTGCTCCCCCTGGACAACACTGCTCTCGCTACCTGAGCCAAATGGGGAACATTGTCAGAGACAAAACTCATCTTGGTCCTCAAGCTTTCTTTAAAACTGTTGCCCTCTAGGCAGCGCTATAGGTATAAAAAAAAAAAACCCAAACAAACAGACTCAGAGAAAACTTATTTTCTAGAGCTCATAAACCTCTCAATGACAACAAATCAAAAACTCCCGGAAAGTAGCAACTGCAGACAATTGCCTTTTATTTTTATTCGATAATATCTATACTATTCCCTGAAAATAACAACGGCACAAAATTGCCTTTGTTTTTACTCTACAATATCTATTCTGTTTATTGTTCATATTTATTTAATATGCACCAATGGGGTGGAAGAGAAATCCTCGAAGCACCAATACCCTGTTGCATTTTTTTGCAAAGTGATTTGAACAGTTAATAACTACCACACAGACTTTGACAATGAAAGCGCAACTGCAAGACCTGGTGCTCTGCATGTGCAGTAACACTTCACACCGTAAAAGCAAAGTCTGTCCCTGGGGGTCATAACGCCCCATCGCGCCACATCGCGCATTTGACAAGACCTGACTTAAACTAAATGATACGTATGCAATTAACCTGTATGCTACTGAGTGTTGGGAGGAATGCATTACAAAAGTAATGTAATTACTGTAATGCATTACTTTTTGCTGTAACTCGGTAGTGTAATATATTTCACACAAAATAGTAATACAGGGTGACCCCAAAAAAACGGGCCCCAATTCTAATTAGGCCCCATTTCTTAGTGTTTTGTCCGAATGAAATGAAACTTTGGCTCTCATCTCCTCCCTGATGGCTTTCTTGAGTTCCTTGATGTTTCTGGGTTTCCCTGCGTAGACTCTGTCCTTAAGATAACGTCAAAGAAAAAAATCTGGGTGGCTTAGGTCCGGGCTATGGGGTGCCCACTCGAAATTGAGACTGATCACTCGGCCTCCGAAGTTCTCTTTCAGCCGATCTCGGGACAGGTTTGAGGTGTGAGAACTTGCTCCGTCTTGCTGGAACCAGAACTTGCTCATGTCTGGACATGAGATAGTCCGAGATGGTCTGGCAAACTTCGTGCTGCGCCCCAAGAAATGCACGGAGCTAAATGGAGGAGTATTGTACTTGTTGCAAATGAAAGTAATAGAATGCTTTACAATGCATTTTTAGCCTGAGTGTGGTGTTTTTTTTGTTGTTTTGTTTTTTTTCCTCCAAATTTGCCAAAAACACCATGAGATCGGAGGAGAAGAGTCCAAGCCAAAATGTTTGCTTGATGTTGTTTGTATCTACTACAGCAGAGATGAATGCGGCAGCAGCAGACCACTGGACAATAGACAGTTTGTACACACAATTTACATACGCACATTACTTTCACTTTGTCAGAGATAAAGACAAGAAGAATATAATCGTTAGGTGCACTTTGTTGCACCACCTAAAGAGCTGTCTACTAGGACCAGAAATCTGACAAACCATTTAGAGTGGTGCCATAGTAACGTGAACTTAGCAAAACAAAAGCACGGAGGATTGTGCTCTCTGCTGAGCGATGCCAGTTCGACATCAAGAGGTTAGGACATTCGTTAGGATACAGTATATGCTGCCGCTTTCTACAGTGGATTCACCAGCATTTGGAAACCAAAGATCTCGGTCGCAACTCGCAATAATGACAAAGTAAGCTAATGCTAATTTTCACTCTACAACTCCTATTAATAATAGTCTAGAAATAGCTCCGGTCAATTTGTATCAAGATGAAGCATAAAAAACTCATGCTAGCCAGTACGTTAAACACCTTAACATTTATGTAGGCTAGCTGCTAATGTTAGCCCCACCGAAACCATCTCGTTTTGAAACATGTCTCTAACTTAGGCAACTGATTTTGAATTTGAATATTAACATTGAAATTGTGAAATGTACTGTTTTTGCCTACAGCGTAAACAATGCATCAGTAAGCTGTGAAGCTACAGGAAGTAATAAAGTGATTAAATTACAGTGGACCCCCACCATATGAAATTAATCGATTGTGGAGTTGGGATCGAAAGGTGAAATTGTCGTATGGCGGGCAATAGAAACTCATGCTAATTCGCTGGAAAACGCCAGGTAAAAACATCAAAATGTTATATACATATCAAACATTTGTAACAAAATAGTATAGCAAGTACACTGAATAAAAAATAAACATGTATATAATTAAACAACATCAAAAATAAAAAAATATATATGAAGGAAAAATGAAATGTTATTTACCTATGGAGTGAGGTGTCTTGAGTTAGTTCTGGCCATATTCCCTAGCGAGGGTAGCCTAGCCTAGCCTTCTTCATATTTCTTGATTATCTCTAGTTCTGTTTCCATACTAATCATCTTCTTACTTAAGCAAATTAATTAAGCAATAAAATGCACAATACATACAATCTTGTAAGCACTCACACGAGAACAAGTCTTTAGCATATCAGCATCATAGTGACACCATTACGCCGACCGATAGCAGACCAGCATTTTAGTAACGCCGACCAACAGCAGAACAGCATCTTAGGGACGCCGTGACGCCAACCAATAGCAGACCAGGATCTTAGTCACATATGCAGTGACGCAAGTAGTGACGTACGAGCATGGTGCGTCGTGATTGCTGATCAGTTTCGGGGACGTTCAAAGTCTCAGCAGGGGCAGGAATGAATCATGGCGGCCGGTTTGCGGTCACCCGGAGCTATCCAACACAACCAGCTGAGCTTTCAATACAAAAACGGATTCAAGCAAGAGCACTCACCTGGCTTCTAAAATGGGGGAGGGGGAACTTTGATAACTGGTATGTGAAGCATTTACTTCCATTTTTAACTGCTATTGAACGCTACTATGCCAAGATAGTGCAGCATTGACAGCACAGTATCGGCCACTTGATTGCTACGTTAAAACTTTTTTTTTTTGTGTGAGAGGGGTATTGCCACAAAGCGAGGGAAACACAACGTAAAAATAGAAGAAGAAAGGTGCTGTAGGAGAAAACATTTGCTCTGCTGCATCCCAGGAAAGTCAAATTTCTCAATGGGACTCTTTTTTTCCTGATCCACTGTAAAGTGCAGAACAAGCTCACCCACAACCCCTTGCACGAATATGTGAACAAGCTAAATGTTGGCAGTTAACACCCGGCGACGAAAGCCTACTGAATTAGCGTAGTGACACAATTTTTCAACGTTCAGTGTGAACAAAACAATACGCACACACAGTGACCACCAAGTTTGAATTTTGTGTTGATGTCGTAAAGCCATAAAATGCAGTAAAGAGGGGATGAAAAAACGTAGTATTCCCCTTCGTAAAGTAAAAATAATGTAAGCCAGGAACGCCATAACCCGGGGGTACACTGTAGATTTTGTATCTTTAAAGGTTTACAATACACTACAGATGAAATGATTTGTACTGTTTGTAGGCTTACGCCAGTCATGCCAAAGTCTGGCCCGGGGGCCAAATGCGGCCCGTGGTCAATTTCCATCCGGCCCGCAGCCTCTGTCAGAAAATCAATAACGTCTGGCCCACATGGAGAATTAATGCATTGGGCAGCAGTGCTGTTACCTGCGTGTGATAAATGCTACCATCTATAGGCTCAATTAGGAACAGCAAATTAGTGTATGACTAATTGACTATATGAGCTCCTAATTTTCTAAAATAGCGACAATCAACAAAAGAAGGAAGGCTGAGCTGCAATGTGACACAGGAGCCACAGTCAGCACCAGCAGCTTTATATTGGCAATTTTTACCGACAGCTGGATAAGTTCCGAAAGATTCGAGTATTTGGTAAGAAAATGCTAAGCTTGTTCGGGTTGACGTATTTGTGTGAGAAGACATTCTCGGCTATGAACTTGAATAAGGGCCATGTGAGGACACGGCGATCGGACTCTCACTTACAAGACATTCATACTACTGCCATAGAGCCACACCTGGCCTTTGTCTTGCACTCCAGATCTCAGTTTCACCCATCACACTAATTCGGACAAGTCACTTTTCATTCACGATAAGTCTGAAAACATTTTTTTTAAGTTTTCACTCCAGAATAATAACCATTTAAAAATCAAATCAACATTTATAGTTCCTAATTTCATATGTTAAATGAGCCCTGCACTTGTTGATATGACTATTACTTGTTCATTTCTCTGTTATTTTGTTTAAAAATTCTTTAAATATTAAACAGGCATGGTGAGATATTTTTTAGGTTTCAAATGTAATTTGCACCCGCGTACAATTACTTCTGTTCAACTGTTACAAAAAAGTTAATTAAAGTGTTAACAAAGTAAAGTTAAGTGAATATTCAATGTCAATATTTAATGTCAATTCAATTTTGATATGCATGTTTCAAATGGACCAAAACACATGTTTAAGATAGCTGAAATTAAAATAAAAAATCAAGTGTTAAACACAGAACAGCTCACTGAATTTAAATTAATTGCTGTTATATGTAAAGAACGCCAGCCTAGGTCGGCCCCCCTACATTTTCAACACACCAAATCTGGCCCCCTTTGCAAGAAGTTTGGACACTCCTGGCTTACGCCAACCTTTCATGTGTAACGTGTAATGAGCGTAATTAGCTATATTTAGAATGGCAAATCCATATTTACTGTTATGTTGGTGAGAGTAATATATAAGTAGCGCAATAGTAGTGTAATGCATTACATTTCAAATACAGTGAAAACAAGTCATATACTTTGAAATGACAGTAATAAGTAATAAATAATGCATTACAGTTTTGAAGTAACTTGCCCAGCACTGGCTGGTGTCAAGATGATTAGATTTGGATTCAATGATTACTGTATGTTTTTGATCCAATCGTAAGGAGACATGATGCTAGCATGGAACGTTTGCAACTCAAAGATAAGAAAGAGGACTCGCATCGACCTATGCTCACAAACATATGCAGTCGAACAAAGTTACAGTAATTTCATATTTTAAGTCGCAGCAGGTCAAATATCAATATATTTGATGGCGAGAACATATGATTTGCACATGTGACTTCAACCTATTCATGAAGACAAATGAAATTTGTTGTCTTTTGTTCGGCAAAAAGTTTGCAGAAGGATTCAAGAGCCCGACGTGTAATTGAGAAGAACTGCGGGCCGCCTTGATGCAGTGGTGTGGGCTCAATGTGGCAACAAAGTGAGCTCCTGTGTTAAGTTCCTCGCAGAGAGTGACAGTAATGATAGCGTGTTAAGGTTAACTCGCAGAGGAACTGGCGCGGCGTCAGCGCCGAACGGCAAGGGAAGGTTTGAAAAGTACTTATTAGTCAAAGTGGGGGGAAACAACGGCAGTTTAATGAAATCACTCTGTATTACCTACGAAGCAAACCTGCAAGCTCACCAGGAATGCTGTTTTTTTTTTTTTTTGCTGATAACTCCACCTGCCCACGAGCCTTATGCCCCCACAAATGTTTTTTTCGGACTAGTGGGAGGAATGCAAAAGAGCTATTATGAGCAAACACTTGTTTTTACCTCTTGTTCCCTCCCGTTGACGCTTTTTGCGGAAAGCCATGCAATTTTAATGAACGCCAGCACAAGTGCTACCCATTGCTGTTGCCACTAGTCAGCGTGCAGGTTTTATAATTTATTCTATTTTTTTGCGCAAAACATCGCCTCATTTGTGATCAATATGTTAGTGCCTTAGAATGTGAAGAAGAGCTTTAATGTTGTTTTACCAAATTGCGTTGTTCCTTCAGATCTGCCGCCGGACCCGCTTTGATTGTGTTCATTTGCATATAATGTTCGGGAAGTAGAGGAAGTTTGTTGTTTCAACTATAACAAAAATAAAAGCCAAGTCTAGGATAAAGTGCAGTGTAACTACACACAAATAGATATTTATTTCTTTTGGTTTTCTCATAAACGAATACAATTAATGGAAGTTTGCGCTGTTGTAGGAGTGAACACAGCCGGTAGAAGTGTTTCCTCTTGCCCTCTTTAAATTCAGCAAAGGAGAGGCAAACACAGTCTAATGTGATGTGCAAAAAATAAATGTTACCATGTCAGATAACTTTATTCTTTTCAAACAATATTGCTGAAACACATTTCCTCTTTTTAAAAGGGAATTCAAAATCAAGCTATTTTTTGAGGGAGTTGGCATGGGGACTGTTGCCACACCCAATATTAGCCAATTAAATTCACAAACAAAACTGATGAAAAATTTGACGATCATTGAAATTTTGTTGAATTGCCTTCCCGCTCCTTTAAATATGCTGAAACACAATCAGTTTGTGATTTATTGCCTCTGTGTCCAATCTCAAGTTCACATGCTGGACTAAATTGTCCAACGTGACTCTAATGAGCATCACTACGCAGTTAAACAGGATGAAAGCGACAGGATAAGAAAGCAAGGAGAGGCCGAAGCAATAAATATCCCTGGGCCGTGAGGCTCGCATTGCTAATTGCCTTGCCTTCATGGAGGAAAAAAAAATAAATAAAAAACAGGCTGCAGTAAATAATGAAATTTTAATTTCTGTCCTCGCTATCGCGCTTCGGCTGGTGCGGGAGTTTCAAAGAAATGTGCCGAGGCGGGGATGGGAGAAACTGTCGGTGATGGTAGGGATACCACAAAAATAATGACATATGGAGATAAGAGGAATATTTATCTAGAATCTATCAGTAATGCAACAAAATCATGTTAATGAGAGTTAAAGAAATGGCAAATTAATGAAGTATATGGCAAAACTGAATCACCGACATAATGAACATAGTTTTTCTTTGTAGTCTTTATAAAACAAACTTTGTCAATCCATTTCTCATGAATCATTATTTGATGCTGAAAAGGGAATCATTGTCATTCATGAATCCAGTAGTTTTATCCATGTCAAAATTTTAAACGGTGTTTTTTTTTCTCTCTCTTTACAAGGTCATTTTCATGAAATATGAATTCATCAAACAGACATGATTAATTGAATACACATTTCATTTTGCAGAAACCAAAACAAGTCTCCCAAGCACAATTTTGGCGGGGCCATAGGTAAAATCTGTTGGTGCCTTCAATTGTAACTAATGTTTCCATCTCACAGGAAAAACGTGTATTTACCTGAATTTGAATGTTTCATAACATAAAAAAAATAAATCTGTGTAATCTAACAAGTATATTGGTCCCATCTTTTGACAAAACAAGAGATACGTCAGGCATATGAGTTTTAAGTTTTTGACAAATGTCAGAAATGTCCATCTTTAGATTCATACAAAAACAACCTCCTAAAGTTCTCGACAATAATTTCCTAGCTACCAAAAAGTTCAAATTTTAATTGGTGTATGAAAAATAAATCTGTGTAATCTAACAAGTATATCGGTCCCATCTTTTGACAAAACCCGGGATACGTCAGGCATATGAGTTTTGAGTTTTTGACAAATGTCAGAAATGTCCATTTTTAGATCTTTAGATCTCAATACATTACTACAAGATGTGCATCATTGCTATGAACTTTTTAAATTAACTAGCTTGCCAGCACATCCCTGTGAAGCTGTCAACAAATCGTCTCTATCATCATTTTACATACAAGTTACATGACGAAACAAAGTGACCAGACTGGCGAACAGTGGTACCAATACCATGCAGATGAATGGATGGATGGATGGATGATGGAAAGATTGATGGATGGATGGAGGGATAGATAGATAGATAGATAGATAGATAGATAGATAGATAGATAGATAGATAGATAGATAGATCAGCAAAGTTGCCTTGTGCTTCTGACATGGTAACACTGTCATTATTTAATAGTAGAATCCATAACTCTTGTTCATAAAAACAACAATAACTTAAATGTATATTCCACCTTTCAAACGACCTGAGGACGCAACTATGTGGTTGGATTTTTCACAATAAAACCAAAAAAAGAAGAACACACACACAATTGAAAAGAGGGACCGGCAGTGGCTCATCAATAACATTCTACTGGAAACAAACACGCTGAGGAGCAAGCGAGGACAATGTCTGGCTCTTGTGTACAGTGTTGGCAAAATTTAAAAGAAAGCCTCATTCATCTAAATCCGGCGGCAAACAAAATCAAATAAATCAACAGCGGACGAATATAAAAATATTTGTGTTGCGGACAGATAATTAATGAGCACAGCTGCGCTAATTAAAAGCCATCTGAGTTCCATTAATCTTCCTTGTTGGGAGTCGCATCGTTTCTCAGAAAAAAGAAAAAATCTAAAATGTGGACAGCCACGCCTTTCCCGACACAGATCTTCGTCCTTGGACTCATTTTTCAGGTGATCCGGAAGAGCGAATGCCATTAATAATGCTAGGACGGGATAAAAAAGATGATTTTCTCACCACTGCACCGTCAGATTTGTGCCCAGCTTTCCTGCTATGTTCAGCAAAGTCTCAAAAGTGAAAACATAACAAGGCAATTTTTTTCATGCTTGGACCAGTCTTTCTAACAGTATATTTCCTAAAGTCTTTTTTATCTTTTAAATAGTGGCCAACAGATTTTGTAGATAAAATGTAAAGTTTTCAGTCTAATTTTAGCAAACGGATCAACGAAAGAATGTTATCAGCTTTTTTTTTTTAACTGTGATTTTACAAAAGGTGGACGTCAAACTACAAAGAAAAATGATACTGTATGTCTCTCAAAGCATTTTTCTGCAAGTGATTTAATCAAGAAATGTGCTTTCTAAAAAAGTCATGATATATTTTAGAAACAGGAACCCAGAACATCCAAATATTCTTTGATTTGTTTAAAAATATGACACAGTACATATTTTTCTAATCTGCAAATCCATATTGTGGAATTACTTGTTCATTAATCATGTTTTTTGTGAAACAGACAAAATGGCTTGCAGTAAGTACGTGACCGCAACGAGCCAGAGGAGCTCTTTTATTTTCATCAGTATGACTGTGGCACAATAACAGTGGTGGAATATTCAGATATTTATTGCTCCAAGTAAAATAGTTAGTGTTAAGTCAACCGTGTATTATTGATTGAATGACAGACCCTCAGGTTTGCTGCCTCAAAGACAACAAATCGGCGCTACAAGCACACTGCTGTTGTTATTCTGCTCAATACCACACATGGAATCAGAAGTTTCGAAGATTCTCAGATCCATATTTTAAAAAAAAGTAACAGTAGCATTTCCCTCTAAAGAACAAAACAGCCACATGTCCATATTGTTTTGGTCAATATTTAGGGGTACATTAACATCAAAGTTTTTAACGACGTTTCAATTTCACCTTTAAAAACAAGCCCACACGTTTTACTCTCTAAAGCCACACTTCCCATTCGTATATTCTAAATTATTCATCCCCCCCCACACACAAGTAGGCACAGTACATAAAAATTGTGGATGGTAATCACAGGGGCAACGGCCATTAAAGCCTTAATGTGGCTAATGTTTGCCTAATCAAAGTTTTATGGACAGCAATAAAGTCGGAAACAACATGTCTTAATTAGCCTTTAATTTGAGATGCGATATTGGTGTAATCTCTCATTGAGAAGAGACAAACAATAAGGCGACTACCCTTGGGGACGGTTATTGTCTTGCATATTAAAAAAAAAAGTAGTAGCATTTTTTTTTGCGATGGAAAAAAAATGCCCATAACCCAATTAGCAGGGATAATTGTTATAATAAAAATATTCATCATGCACACATATTTTTTTTTGTCTTGCATCATATTTTAATTTCCGATAAAGTGTTAATTGTGTTAATGTTGTGACATTTACAATCACAAGCTAGGCGGGAGGCACTGACGGCTCGTTTTGTTGTGGAATTTATTAAGAGTGAGCCGCTCAAGTGTTTCATTGATCGTAATAATGATTCATTAGATGTGCAAATGGCAACGGGTGCATGCTAAAACCTATGACAAGAAAATGTCAGCACGATACAAAAGGTGGAGGCAACCTCGGTGTATTCTCTCCATACAGTATCTAACACCAAGCGGCTTTGGCAGCACCACCCAGGCGCTAGGCAGACATTTTGAGCGACTCTATTAGCCGTAAAGGATTATTATTCTAATGTGAAAATGGAACTAATGGTGCGCCAGATGCTTTTTGCACAATTACCTGAGAAAACAAGTCTCGAGTCAAGTCGCGTGTTATTATTTGGTCATTTTTCAGAGACCCTTCAAAATTGCCCAATTATCATCTATTAAGGCAAGGCCAGCCCTGTCAATCAAACGCGGGCGCGTCGAGGCCCCCGCCTTCAAACGTGTAATGGCTCTCAGAAGTTTTCATCCCGGCGAGGCGACGACGTGGCTAATAACGTTTGTTTTCCTCTAGACTTAGGAATATCGATGACATGAGCAACACGTCGACTAGTTTACAGTCACTTCTAAATGGCGAGAAACATGATGTACGTTGAAGAAATGAGATCAGACCTCCACCAAGGCCATGTGACTCACCGTATTAAATAAAATGATGACGTTGCATGCAAGCCCCGTAGGTGTCAGTAATGCCCATTACAAACCATCGCATAGCATCGCAAACTTTTTTCACCCTGGCTCCATCCGATGGATGGGATGAGTCACTGCCCCGCTGGCCCCATGCCAATACACTACAGTCCTTTTCCAAATGATAGTAGAGAATGGCACTGTCCCGCTGTAAGAATGTGAGAGACTACAGCTGACCTAACCTGAACTATTGACCAAAAGCTGTTTGCCATTCCCTTAACGATCACTGACCTGCACTAACGCAGTACGGCATAATAGCACATTTTAGTGATAGCAACATTATTATTATTATTTTTTTTTTTTACAAATCCCCTTTTGGTTTAAAAGTATAAAGTCAATAGATGCTGACATGCTCTCCTGTGAATATTGTCCATTGCTACAGTAAAGTATATAGAGTCTTCAGTTTATGACAGAATTAACAAAATATAATCTGGCTTTGCCTTATTTATCCTTGGCTAATTGCTTTGTGTGGTTGAAGGCTCATAAATATATGTATATATGTATGTACATGCTAGCACAGTTTTGTAGTCTGATAGCATAACCAAAAATTACTAGACATGCTTTTTTTTCCGTATTTTGCGCACTATAAGGTGCACCGGAATATAAGGTGCACCCTCAATTAATGACATATTTTAAAACTTTTCCACATATAAGGTGCACCCTCAATTAATAACATATTTTAAATCACAATATAGTAACACTCAAAGTAATAACAATAATAACTCAAATAATAACTCTAAACTCTCAATAGCATAATAACTCAATGTCAATATGACAAACCTTGTTCAACTGTAAACACACAAAAGAAACAAGTAAAGCTTTATCAGTTCATTCCCCATCTACGAATCCCAATCTCAATATTGATCCATTTATAAGGCGCATCTGATTATGAGGCGCACCATCAGCTTTTTAAAAAAATAAGGCTTTTAGGTGCGTCTTATAGCGCGTTAAAAATGGTAATTAAAACAGATCATAGGTGTCTAAACAGCATTTTTTAAAATTATGTTCAAAAAGTACACCAAGGCTCAAGAATGAATAAATTAGAAAAAAACATGTTTTGAAATGTTTTTCCATAAGATTATTTTGATGGAATTTTTTACTGTTCAACATTATGCCTTTTTGATTCAGTTTGTATAGGTCTGTGTTTCTTCAAATGTTGATGTTTGCCAAATTATGACAACGTTTTTGACCCATCCTAACTGAACGCATTCAATTATTTCCTTTGGCTTCGTTACCGAGTTGTTTTTGAGTATTGACCAAAACAACCCGCAATAAAAAGCATCTTCAAGACATACTTTTCCCCAAGAATGATCACCAGCATCATAACCATGACCAAAGATATCTCATTAAATACAACATTTTGTCGGATCACATTCAGCACCACGAAAATACAAAGTCAAACATAACATTGTGGTGCTGCTTAAATCAATGTTTAACACCTCCTCCTTCTATTCCCTTCTTTGTTTTTGTATCTTCATCCCTCCCCTCCCAGCCTCTGTCTAACTCTATCTGGCTTGAGCGCTAGCATATGTCTGCAATCATTTCCTCCCAGGCCCCCACCTGCCGCCCTTGTCCTTCCTCGCAGATTTCCTCCCCTTCCCCTCCCATGTACTCAGTCACATCTCCCTGTGTTGGACCGGAGTTGCGAATGGCGCAGTTATCAATCACGAGAGGCAAAACCTTGTCGGGGCGGCCGTCGTCGCCTCTCGCTTTTATCCATCTCGTTCTTTTAACAAATTTGTTCCAGTTAATAAGCACTCCCAAATGACCCCCCCCCCCCCTCCCCCTTTCCTAATTAAGCACAGGCAGCATGTAGGGAAATATGATACTTAATTAATGATGAGATAAACTCTCTCCCAAGGCCCTGTCAGAAAAGCGTGACACTGTGTTTGGCAGTTTGAAATCACATTAACACGGCAAAAGACAAGAGAGAGAGAAAAAAAGCGTGTTTTTTTTTAGTTTTTTTATTTATTTATTTTTTGCTGTTCCAATTTTTGTCATGCGGAGGGGACATAGCACATTTGGATTCACACTTTGAAATCTGTCGCTTAACAGTGACTCATTGTGTAATGTAAAACAAGACATACTTCATTGGAGACACAGTGGCAGCTTACACCAAATTAATTAGGTCTTTAGCAACATACTGCTCCTAATCGTTGTACCGCAAGATGGACTCTTCTTTCCAAAAATCAGAGAACATACGTACTGTATGAATTAATCAAGTCAGCGATGACCATCTGTCAATGGTCAAAATGACTAACTAGCAGCGAGACAATGTGTGTATCCATGTTTGGTAGGGAGTCACATGAAGCCTATGCTGTTCCTGGCTTCTTTTAGAGCTTGCTGCGTAACAGCTTCCAAGACAACATGTATTAGATGTATATTTGACCTGCACACCCTGTGCAGGTCCCATTTGGCTTGTAAGATAGTTGGTTAAAGGGAATGTAAAAAAAAACCAAAACTTTCAAACTAATATGTAGTATGGGCTGCTAAAAACGATGTTATAATCAATACCGAGTTTATGGATTATAAATTAGACAACAAAATCTGAGTCAGAACAACTGGTATTCTGCACAAGTGAAAAGGGTCTCAGTTCAGTTTGACTTCTTCTCGTTTGTGCAGAATATGAATTAATCTGACTCAGATTGTGTTCTTGCCTCCAGTCTCACTTATTGAAAACTCGAACTTGACCAATTCTCTGACTTGACTGAAAATGACATCACTGTTCCTCAGGGTGCAGATAACACATCTTATCTTTCAGACGTCACTTTACCAAATTCAGTGATGCTGTAACAGATATACAACTGAAATAGCCCAATCGATAATATATGCATTTTACAGCCTTGACATTAGGTTTCAAGGTGGTAATCTTGTAAATTTTTACAAAAACTAATTTGGAAATATTTGAAAGGCTGCTAGTAATGATAGTCTCACTTATTCACAACATGTAAACTAGATTAACACAATGTACAGTACATATTTTGCCTAGTGGCCAATAAATTAATCTTTTTATTTTTAAACAAAGACCTGGAAAAACACTTAAAACCATAAAAAACTACCATTTGGACAATTGTTCAAACTCATATTGGACATCAAAGTGTGGATGATCCACCCTCAAACATTCTTGCCTCAGTCCCGCTGCGTATTTCACTTTTTCACTGGCTGACACCAGGCAGCCATCACTTACAAACCGCCTCACTTTCGCTGACATCATAATTATCATAAAAAACAGCCGAGTCGCAGTAAACTATTTTTACCGAGCGAGGCGTCCGCATGACTTGACGATGACAACTACATTTTTGCTCGTTCTTCTCAAATTAAATCTACACTGACGACTTTGATACGTGCCTAGTGAGTGTTTACATCCCCGCGGAGCGAGCGGAAAATAAATAAACCTGAACGATCGCATTGGCAAACAACTAAGAGCAAATCTGACATATTTACCATAAGGGCTGTGCTGAACTTTGGTCCAAATGAAACCCATCCATAAAATGAAGTGTTTGTTGTGCGCTGTCGTTTGAAGGCGGATTTGTTTTTGCTCTTTAATGATTTCTCTCTTCTGATGATGATGGAAGCCGTGCTGACACCTTCTTTTGCTTCATCAAGTTCCGCTGCACAATTACATGAATTTACTTTCAATAAATTACCATCTTTGCATACATCAGTCAAATCACCCAGCTGAGGCCTTCGCAAACAATATGCATTATTAATTTCATTGTCAGTGTTTATTTGCTGAACTTGTACGCGACTTGGACAGCCCCATTGCCTTGATGATGCATTAAAAAGCATCAGGGTCGGCTTTTATCGGGGGATGACATGCTTCCGCGCACCACTCTGCACCCTGCTGAGGCCAAGGGGGTGGGGTGGGGGTCGGGGTGGTAAGCCCCAGTGAAAGACCAATCAAAAAGTCCAAACGATGCATCACGAGCTGTCCAATTTGAAACAAAGGGAATCGGGAAGATCATGCGCATCGCTGCGATTCCCGGTGAGCGGTTGCTCGCGTTGATTGAGTGCGTTTCCCGTAAATGACTTTCGCCTGTCGACAGCCCTTAATTGAATGAGCATAAGCTACTCAGGAGAGAGAGCGAGAAAGAAAGAGAGCGGGAAATAAAACAACATTCAGTGGAAATGAGCAGTTTGTCGGTAGCTGTTTTTGACTCGGAAAGCATCTCGAGGAATTTAGAGGTATTTTGCGCAAAAAGTGATGCACTGTGACTAATGGACTCTCTAATAGTCCCTGGAAAAACACATTATCGTAAAGTTCGGACTAGAAGATCCAACTTTGTTCTCCAACTTTAACCAATGCAACTTGAACAACGATACGGTTCATTTACAGGAGCGTCATGCTTGTATCCATTCTTAGCTGTAAACTATGTCAGTGTCACATTTTTAAATCTAAACATTTCTATTTACTGTATATGAAAAGATTAACTAGAAACTGTTGTTGATTCTGTCAGAAACTCAGGATCCCCTATATTTTACTGTACTGATTATTTGTTGAACTCTAATCTGTATGTTGTTTCTATTATAACATAAAGTGGGCAAAAGGAAATTTAAGGGGGCCAAGAACATTTAAACGGAGGCAATGGCTCTAATGGTAGGGGCAACACAGTTAGCAGGAAAATCCTAGTGAAGAGGCGCCACGTTGCAGCCATCCGTTTCGCCCCGAGGGCTCTCGGAGCGTGCCGTAGTGGCAGCTCTCATCTGCCACGCGGCGATCATCGCACATGACAGCTCAGAGGTGCACTTGGAGCTATATTGTCAGGGGGGGAAACAATAAGAAATAGTGTGATGATGCGATTTAACAACTGAAGTGCTAGATTGTAAGATCAAAGGAGATTTTTTTGCTGTCATAATGCTTACATGCAGAAAAGGATGTGGGATAATGTCTTGAAGACATCTACAAAATATCCCAGTTGGAGCTTGAATATTGAAAGAGATTTTATTCATAAAAGTATCACTAATACTATTGTAAGCCACTTTAACATGCAGTTTTTAGATTGAACTGGAACTACTCAACAAGGATTTCTTTTTTTGGAGGGGGGGCAGACCCTATGAAAGAAAGGGGAAAAAGGGCTTTTAATGGACAGTTTTGGTTGTACAGTTGTGTAGGCTGACGAGATCATGTAAATTACAGCTTCCTACACACATAAGGACTTTCTTCCACCACGGGCAAAAAAAAAAAAAAAAAAACAAGTAACCAACCAAACAAACAAACAGAACCCTCCAAAGAAGAGTGTGTAATTTTGGCAAGGAAATACTTGTTTTGTTACTGCAGTTTTTAGAATGTCCCCCCCCCCAAATAAATAAATAAATAATAAGACCGGGTAGGTTGTCAACAACTTGAAGACGGTCGAGAAAGCTTGCAACAATCCCATGACCCCAGTGTGAGAGTATTAGCGGTTAAAAAAAGGATGGATAAACAGCAGTTAGGATATTAATGTACTTTCTTTGATTGTCAGTAACATGTTTTTTTTTTCATTCAAAAATCAATGAAAAACAAAAACAATGACTGTTTCATTAACAGGAGCTTCCTCCATCAAAAAGCTTCTTTGATTGACAACATTCCATCGTGTTACAGGTTCCAGAGTCAAGTAGATCATCGGACCTCGGCTTTCCCCACACGGATTTTTAGACAAAAATATTGAATTATTTAAGATTGTTGGCTGTGACAGGTTTTAAACCCAAATATCATATTTTTAACACACATCACATTTAAGGATAATCTTATCAAATAATTTTAAATAAATAAACAGTAGATACTAAGGTGTTGTCAACTTTGGTTGGGAAAGGACAAAATTCTCACCAAAAATCTTTATATGTACCGTATTTTCCGCACTATAAGGCGCACCTAAAAGCCTTTTTTTTTTTTTAAAGCTATCTGTGCGCTTTATAATCAGGTGTGCCTTATATATGGATCAATATTGAGATTGAGATTCGTAAATGGGGAATGAACTGACAAAGTAAGCTTTGCCTGTTTCTTTTGTGTGAGAGTTTAGAGTTATTATTTGAGTTATTATTGTTATTACTTTGAGTATTACTATATTGTGATTGAAAAAGTTTTAAAATGTGTCATTAATTGACACATTTATAATCCGGTGCGCCTTGTATATGGAAAAAGTGGTAAAATATGTCATTAATTGAGGGTGCGCCTTTTAATCCGGTGCGCCTTATGGTGCGGAAAATACGGTACTTGGACTAGCACTGCACTAATCAATCAATAAAGAATCAATAAAGAATAAATAAAGAATCAATAAAGAATGTAATACGCATGAGTTAAATACAAAGTCTACCTAAAAAATACAAGTGTATTTAAACAAACAAGCAAAAAAATGCTGAATACAACCAGTGCTGAGGAAAATGGACTTGGTAAATAGAGTTTCACTTGTATGGCCCTTTTCAAAGCATTTTACACGGACTACTCATTTACCAGCATCAGAAGCAACTGGGCATTCAGTGTCTTGATCAAGGACACTTCCACATGGTCACAAGACGACCGCTCTGCCACTGAGTCATGCCACCCCAGTAGAGATTACGCCTGTGAACCACAGCTTGAAATATTACTGTATAAAATCCCTAATTGTCATTAACCCATTTAAGACCAAATTTTTCCTGGACATGAAAACATGCAAATCATACAATCAAGAACTTTATATATATATATATATATATATATATATATATATATATATATATATATATATATATATATATATATATATATATATATAAAAATAAAAAAAAAGTGAAATAGTTGATGAAAAGGTGTGTTTTATGACCGGTCACTACAATATGATTACTCATTGTGCAAACAAACCAAACCAATTTGAGTAAGTGCAAATGTGTATATCATCTTAAATATCACAGGTATGAAAAATCTTTGTTCTATGTTTATTTTAACATACTTTATTTACTATGCTTTTGTTTGTGAGCTTTGAGGCTGTCATCTTTCTCTCGAAGTGCAACAACAAAGTAAATGGCTCTGATCATGTGACAATGTTCTCTAAATATGTGACATTGCACACATTTCATCTCCATTTTCCAAGTATTTCAGTACTTCATGAAAAATGATTGAAATATCATTTAAAGAGCCTCATGAATCGAATTTTCTTTACGGTCACGGGTGAAATGGGTTAAAGTAATGTGAGCTATTTTCTATAAAAGCACTGGGTACCTCTTTGCAATTTTGATTGTTAATGTAACTCAGTAACGTCACTTGGGTTAGCGACAGAATTACAGACAAACCACAGTGTATTAGAATGCTAACTATATTTCGTAAATCTTAAGACTGCAACAAAGATTATCTAGGTGGTTTAATAGGTGCTGCTGTTATGGTGAGCAGCACAGACTTTACAGACTGACCCAAAAGTTCATTAGCGATCCATAAAGATGGTCTTTCAACATAAAATAAGATCATTATTAATACTGTATAGTGGCACATTTTAATAATTTTCCTGTGCAAGAAACTCCTTTTCGAAATATGAAAGGTATATTTGATCATTTCTGATGATTTGAACAATAGCCTGTCGACTATTTCTAAGATAGCCACTATTAGAGGAAATATGCTCAATGTACTTTATGATATCTGCCTTTCCGATTCATTGCATTTTCAGAGGTCTGAGATTTTCCGGTTTTCATTGCATGGTTGCAATACTTTCTTTTTTTTTTTTTTTTTTTTAGTAATCTCCTTGGACCACCTGCTGCATAGGGGCCACAGCTGGAGCAAACTCAAAGTGAGGTTCCCATGTGGTCTATGTGATTGATTTTCTTTACGTTGTACTTCACATCACAATTTCATTTTCAAACATGCTCGAGATGTCATCCTAAAGAAAACAAAAACAGAACCGCACCCATCTCCCTGCTGGCCACCCCTCTATCACCCAGCCATCATTTCTTAGTGGCTCATTGCCCTTATGGTCTTTTTATGGTCTGTGGCAAGTCATCTGTGCACGTCTTTTCAGGAGGGAATAAGTCGATGGGTGAAGTGAGGGAGGAGGCAATGAAGGCCTGCAATAAGCCCCAAAAAAAGACCATGTCAAACTGCTGCTTGATGACCTCAACCGCTGAGGCTTGCAGGAGTCTGACTGGGCTTTCCCATCCTGAGGCCACATTTGTATGCTAGTATGTGTGTGTGTGTGTGTGTGTGTGTGTGTGTGTGTGTTCCACAGTATCACAAGAATTCTAAAATAGGCATAGTGAATGTGGCGACAGCCAGTTTGCAACCTGCCCTTAAGTCTTTGGTGGCAATTTTGATATCTTGTGAAGATATCATTCACAAGTCTCTCTTCTTTCTTTTTTGTTTGGCCCTAAAAGTCCTTTGCATTACAATAGTCTCAGATATATCAATTACAAGAGACAGTAAGGACATTTATGTTGCGGTGAGTACGCATCGGAAAAAGCGTGACACTTCCCTAATCATTTTAAGGGCGAAATTTCATTAGACATTGCGAGGGTCATTCATCACTGATCTAACAGGATTAGACAGCACATTAGTCGAAGAACCTTAATCAGGACGCCTCAACTGGCCAGTTTCTAAACAGCGAGCTCCGAGGGGCGCGCACACAGCAGGTGTTTTTCCTAACTGGCGACTTGACAGAGGGAGATTGGGATTTAAGAATATGGGAAACCAATCATTTCCAGAAAACAAGTAGAAGGGGGTAGAAGAAGAATCTCAATCGCAGCTATGGCCCGTCAACGGCTCGACTGACATCCTCGGTGGGATCGAGGCGCGAGCTTGACAACATGTCAATATCACTTGAAGCGCTTTCTCACAAATTCTGCGCCTTATGGGAAATCGCCCGGCAAGAAAAACACTTGACGAATAGTAGTTGATCTCGTGGACTGTGGAAAGACAACTCAAACAAACACGGAAAAGAAGAAACTGAGACGAGACTTCTTTGGCGATCACTGTCAATGCATTGACTGGACCAGACGGTTTCGTCTAACTCTCGGCAGCGAGCGCTTGCCTGCCTGCCTGCCTGAGATCTGACGCTCTTTTTGAGTTTAGCCCCCAGTCGCGCTGCCTCCTCAATGTATCAATCAGTGGCTTCTCAGAAGATGACACGATAATTGAACACAAACCTACATTAATGGCGACAACTTCAGCCGCGCTTAAGCAGAACACTGTGGCAGCCTGTGATGAAGGGGTTTCAATGTATTTCCCCTGTGTGTATTTTTATTGTTTACATTTTGAGCAAATGCACATTATGCACCATTTTCCCAATATAGCTCCCCGCCCCTGAGGTGCTTACTGCAGTCTCCAGGGGCGACAGCCACTCCTGAGCGTTGATTTGTCCCGGGGGCTGCGATGACCACTGAATAAACATGAACCTCCTCGTCCTCCTTCCGCTACACTTGTAAGGGGTCACAAGTCATATTTACAAGAGCAACACATGCACTTACAATTCGAACGTATCACAGAGAATTGTTCTGTGCTATGTTATGGGGAGTGTCTTTTGGGGGGACATAAAAAGCTGAATTTCAAACCTTTTAGGGTGGATAAAGTTATTCCCAATTTAGTACAATTCCACCTCATATTATGAAAGGGATCATTACCAAAAGTCCTGTTGCAGTTTTAAACTACATTTCTTCCACCTATTAACATATACATCATCCCACCAATAAGCACACAATTTGCCCTGAAACTTTATGTGTACTATTTCCCTAGAAAAGCATTCAGCAGCAGTGGGCCTCTCAATAGGTCAAATTTAATATAGTTAAAAACAAAATCATTACAAATCAAAATAGAGCAGTCACAATAAAATGTTCTTAAAATTGATTATCCTATCAATTATTTCATCCAATAATCTAATAAGCGATCTCTAGTCATTACATTAAATTTGATTTATTTATTCGTAATCTACCAATGTTAGTTGTGAGTTAGTTCGGGTCTATAAACACTCATCCTTTGTTCCTGTGAGTGAATATAGTATAACTAATTATCCTTTATCAACATTTGCTGATGTTAACCAGTTAGCAAATGTAATTAGGATTAGCACGCTAGCATTTACAATTTATTGTTAACTAGTAGGTCACACATACATATTTTTAGATATACAGGTACAACCCATATGTATGTATTTTACACACACACATCTATCTATCTATCTATCTATCTATCTATCTATCTATCTATCTATCTATCTATCTATCTATCTATCTATCTATCTATCTATCTATCTATCTATCTATCTATCTATCTCTCTCTCTCTCTCTCTATATATATATATATATATATATATATATATATATATATATATATATGTATATGTGTGTGTGTGTGTGTGTGTGTGTGTGTGTGTGTGTGTGTGTGTGTGTGTGTGTGTATCACATGTAATAGTGGAAGCCAACAAATAAAAAGATTTGAGCGATGTCATTTTGTCAAGCAATGGACAGACTGCTTGTAGAAAATCGACCATACAGACCAACAGCCTATTAAAAGATTTGGAACCCTTCGCCTGTTCTTTGGACGATGGACACTAAATGTTTGGCAGCCTCTTATCCAAATCCTACGATTGAATGTAGAGTTGTCCAGATGTAAAAATAGGAAGAAACAGCTCACTGACACATTAATACGAATTAATACGAAGGAAGAAACGGCACATAGTGCATGTGTCAGCTATTTCAGCACTAATAAGAAGCCCTAAAACCCCCAAACTGACTTTGGATCTTTCAGATCATAGTAGCTAGTCCAATAGCCTCCTGCCTCTGAAGACGCCCATTGCCGCAATGCGAGCAAACATCTGACGCCATCTGGGCCGCTCTTCTTTTATAGAGGGTGATGGCTGGCTGCTGAGATGCAGGACCCAATTGGGACCGGGCCAGTCGGATCTCGTCAGGCGCGGGGCGACCAGATGAAACGGCCGTCCGAGGCCCGACAGCGCAGGTTCGCCTTCAAAAAGACAACATGGCGTGAGGCCTGCCAAGACGCAACGGCCCATGGGGCCATTTATGAAAGAGTGGGAAGATGATTTATTCAGCATGTTTACAGTTTATATTTTACTTAAAGACTGGAGAATTTATTTCCCATTTTACAAAAATAAGATTGTAATCCCGAATGTAGGAGCTTCATATCACTGCGGAATTTAACGTCAGCGCTGATCACCTGTTAGATTGCTGGAAGTTTCGATTCAAGTTAAATTTCCCAGCTTTTTTGATTTAGCAAATGTTTTTGGCACCATGAAAGTAAAAAGTTAGAGCTTAAGAATCGGCTATGAGAGTTGAGAAAACATATTTGATTCATGAGAATAGATTCCTTCGTGGATGGAACTATGCGGGGTATAAATCCCCAGGGCCAGTATGGGACTTCACAAACCACATGGTTTACGTATAGATACTTGTGAAGATGCAACAAAAACACAATCACTGAAGATTTTTGACTGCGAGAACATGGCAGCAAAAATCTATGTTTGGTTTTGGATGGAAAAACTTATCACTCAAACAACCTGGCCACAACATGTTAAAGTGATAATGTAAGTAGGCATGGGCCGATGCTAGATTCTGACTTTGTGATAACCACGAGCAAAAATATGAAGGAATCAAAATCAAAGTTCTATTTTTCTTCTCATTGAACATAATTTATTGTATTATTCAGAACTTGGAGTATTTTGTACATTAACAAATGTGTACCATGTTTAGTACAAATGAATGAATAAAAAATAAATAGAAAACTTTCTTTTTGTTATTTAATTGTTCTAAAAAAGCCACTGTGCCCCATGACTGGTCAGCTATTTTTAAGCTAAAGACCTCCTCATTATCCTCCATGCATGCCAAGAAGGTAAAAAAAAAAAAAAAATGAAACAGCGATTGCCTTCTAATTATTATTCAAGGAGGTGGCTTGTTGAGTCAACTCTGCAAGCACTATTGATACCATATCATTACTGTTGAAATCCTATTATTGTTGAAATGCACGGCGTTTCAACCAATGTCCAAAGTCTAGTCTAATGACTAGATCCTAAAATATGGAATATATATTTTTAAAATATCCTGAAATCTTATCATGTGTAGCCCCTAAATTTATACAGATATCAAGTTTGTTTGACAAGCAAGCAGACAATCATTTCTCCACATTTAAAAGCGCCCCTTTAGTTGTGGAAGCAAAAAAGACATTATTTGCAGTTATTGAAACCTTGACTTTTAAACACCACGGTTAACCATCAAACCACTGATGAGCTCATGCCTTGATGTAAGCAACTAAATGTGACCAGCACATGTCTAAATTTACTATACCATGAACATGCAACTCCAACTAGTTCTGAAAGGGGACCCATAACCACATTTAATTTCTTCATTTTACATATCTACTTCTAAACGCAATCAATTATCTGGTCTACACCAAACCATCAGTCACTGTCTTAAAGCTAATAAATGAATTATCATAAACTTACAGTGTATTTACTACAACGTCATACTGTTATTTTTTGAAATACATATAACTAGTGTGTAAATTGTGAAGCAGGTAAGTGTCCACCATTAAGCGAGTAAATAACACAGATACAGAAATAGAGCATATGCAAATAAGGGTGACTACAAGGCGACTTGGTGATGTAGCAGCGATTTATCACGGTGGCTGTGGTTGCTCTCTTTGCCATCCTTAGCTTCATCTAATGAAGCCCCCCACATGCAAATGAGCATGCCCTTTTCCTTGATTTCTCCTCTTCCGCGTTTAAAGCTGCACGCCGTTAACGCGTGCGGCGAAAATATTGGAGCACGGTCGAGATAATGTATGTATGGAGGTCACAATGTATATTAAGACTCATACCCGCTATTGCTGCTGGCTCTGATTACTCGAACATGACTTTGTTACATTAATGGTGTATTGTATGTATTTGCAAGAACAGTTAGAGACCCCAAATACTTTAAGTGGCTGTTGTTGTCCTCCTAAAGGAACCCTGGAAGCCTTTTCTGAATGGTACATCTTCTAAGAAATAAAATGAAACACAACTATACAGTTTTTTGATTAATGACCCAATGTTCTGTCCTTCCTAGCTGTTACAATGGCGAAAATGAGTGTAGCTCTTCTTTGATTTAGTTGTGTCAGTAGTTTAGCTCTCACTGAACAACACACTCTCATAACCATAACCACACAAGTCACATCACCTTATGGAATGTGAACTCACATCACCTTCATCAGCATAGCAATGAAAACTAATGGCATGTTTAGCATGATGGCGTCCACCGTGGCTGCCGTCTTCTGTTCGCTAAGGTGACTCTGTGGTTCACTCTGTGGGTTCGTGCTAAACATGTGACAATAAATCTCTACAATCTACAAATTTACAATTGTCAATAAGTGATTGCCGGTTTTGAACCTCCTACCTTCCACAATGAAAACCTAGTATATATATATATATATATATATATATATATATATATATATATATATATATATATATATATATATATATATATATATATATATATATATATATATATATATACCTATATATTGATAAAGAAAGCTTTCAGGGGCTCTGTGGCAGCAGCCATGTTTGCTACTTCTTGACTCCTGCGATCTCCTGTATTGCTATTGGCTGTCAAGGCAGCACTAGCTTGCACAGGACTCTTGTCTATGTGAACCCTACAATGCAAAATGTGAGGGTGCCCCAATAATATGATTAAGTGCAATTAAGTGTCTGGATTTTACTTCAACAAAAGCGGAGGCGCTTCTGTGGAAAAACTTACTGGTTAGACAGTTGATCAGGAGCAGGGGCACACCCGCACTTCTTGATCAAACCACTGATGTGTGTGACTTCGAGCAATGGTTTGTGGGAGACATATGCGCCGTAAATCTTAAAATCAGCCTTTTAAGTTAAGCATTTTTGTCCACTTTCTTCGATTTTATCCACTGCAAGTTCACGTTGATGGCAACAACAGCACTCAGTCTGTGAAATCTTTGCCCTGTCGTCTCTCCACCACAATGTGACATTGGCATCAAACAAAAATCCATGTGGCCGATTTCTTCTTTACTTTTGTCAGAATACTCCATTTTAGCAATGACAACAAACATTTGGTCGAGTGGCGAGCACAAGGAATGGGCAACAAGTCGACGTCAGATCCATTCCCAAATGGTGCCATCCTTTAAAACTATCCCGGGTTATTTTGGGCTGAATGTATTACCAAATGCAGGAGTAGACACACAAATTGTAACATCATATAACTATTACACTTTATAATATCGCTCCCTTTACCCATCAAGACCTAAATTTGGGATCTCCAAAGGTACGCTTTGACTCAGTAGTCAAAAATTGACTCGGTTTAGGTGGGCCATACATTCCAACTTGCCCTGTAAATCACCCATGATGTAAAGTCGAAGCTAACGATTCAAGTGATTACACCATTTCTTTGAGTTGTTGCTTTTCCACATAAGTCCTGGACTTTTGCTCCTGTAACTTTCAAACAGTTATAATGCACCTTAAAAATAAGCCAGCTCAATATAAGCTGCAGCCCGCGTCAAACCTCCAAGCGCTCGCTCCAAAGACTCCAAGCACTCATAATAAAAGTGAAGCGACAAGTTTTTGCAGGGGGTGAAGATGTAAGCAAAGTCTCTGGAAGAAGAACTTGGGAAGACGTAATTGGAATAATGTGCATACGTACGGCATTACATGACTATAGCCCAAGCGTGTATAATGAAGACAGAGCTGAACAGTTGGACAACATATTGCCAGACAGCAGCCATTAGCCAGAGAGCGGCAAAAGCACATCAGGGGAAAACTCAAGGAGATGGAGAGGCAACGAGGAACGGCAGGAGGAAGAGGGGAGCGGCGGGCCAAGCGCGGCGTCACAATAAGCGGGGCCGACAAGCCGCGAGCGCGCCCCGTGCTCCGACACTAATTGCCCGTGAAAGGTGACCCGCGGTGAGGCGGAGGCGCTCAGCTCCGATCGGCCTCGCCGCGCGACGTGCGCCCTGATCGCACGCGACACCAGACAGCCGAGCCGTCACGCCGGCCACCAGCGCCACCCGCTCCGCAGCCGGAGCCCATCCGGGGAGCGGGGAGGGAGGGAGGCCGGCGGCGGGTGAGGGGGAAGAGCGACAGATGGAAAGTCAAAATGATTCCACTTTGATTCTCTTACCTGACTAACGTTTGGACTTGGAGTGACACAATGCGGCACTTTGTAGCGATGGCTATATTATGGAAGAGGTTTGGCTAGGAACGGCGGATGACAGCTTTCCTGATGTCCCGAAATAGCACAACTCCTGACATGGACAACTATGTGTCTTTCAACATCTTAACCAAAAACACGCTGTGAGCTTTTAGTACTGTGTTGGGATTTACACTGGAAGATTGCAATTAATTCAATATTTTCATGTAAATATATTTGTAAACTGGAGTAAAATTGTGCTTAATTTAGTAATACTTGTAAACTGTTTTGGTTTGTGAAACAATCCATTATGTTCCCTTTGATGAGAGAAAAGATGAACATGAACAAAATGCTGCAATTTGAAATAGAATTCAGTGTTTTGCCAAGACAATACAAGAAATCACAATTTTCCACAAAAATGCTTGATTTTGCCATGAAAAAGGCATTGTTCTGCCACAAAAATTCCAAACTTTATTATGAAAATGCAATTTTACATAGAAAATGAAAGATATTTTCCATAAAAATGCAAGATTTTGCTTTGTGTTCTGCCAAGAAAGGCTATTTGCCATGAAAATATTATCTTTTGCAACCAAATTGTGCAAAAATGTACCAAAATGAACATTAATGAAACGGTACGTTCTGCTACAAAACTGGCAGATTTTGCTCTACTACAATTTTTTCTATTTTGCAAAGAAACTAGGAGTGTCACAAATGTTACATTCTGATACATACTTCTATTTTAGGGCAAATGCCACATTTTAGAGAAGATTTTGCATGTTTTTATTTCTTTAAAACAGGAAATTATGTATTTTGCTCAATAATAATTAACAATACCATATTCTGCAGGGAAAAGGCTACTTAAAATAAAGTTTTGCACAGAATACACACTAGTGTCAAGAGTACGTTTGGTCACAGCAAGATTTTCTCAATAAATTGTTAGTTTAATAAAAATTAAAATTAAAAGAATGTTGTCTTGACTTACTACAGTTTACATCTTGCACAAAAACCTTACTAAAATCCTAGAACTAGGTACATGTATAACTAAAGTAGTAACTCACCCAGCCATATGTTTTTTTCCGTATTGACTTCCCATTAATTTTCATAGGTATTTCGCACCCAGAATGAATGAAAAAGGGGGTGCATTCCTTTCAAAGTCAGCACATGTAAAGATGTTAAAACAGTGAGAAAATTGTGTGATGGAGGTGGGAATAGGGGGTTGAGTATATTCAACAGAGAAGCAGGCGGTGGCATACGTGTTGAAGAATATAAATCATCTAAATCTGGCACATCCGGTTGCTAGAAAAAAAAGACACATGTAAAAATATTAAAATAACATCAGCCATTGTTTAAATTTGACATGGAGCAGAAAGACAATATTTGACACACCTGAGCCTTTCATAAAAGCACATAAACACGTTGCATCGGGAACCCTACCTCACACATTTATCAACTTGTTGGCTGCCTTTTTATTGATTTTGTTTTAAAGTCTTCTTTTAAGAGGTTGTGAAAGAGGAAGAGGAGTGATGAGGCCCGGATCTTTTTACACGCTGGAGCCAGACAGTTGGAGCCCCGCGTGGGGGCTGGTGGGATGGGGGGGCTCGATGCACCCTCTTCCCAGCACATATTACAAGGCAGTGGACATTAATAACCACTACGTTGTCATTGATAACCCGCCTCACACACGTACACGCACATACTCACAAAGCTGTGTGTGCATCTATGCAAGTGTGTATATGAGAAGGGGGGGGGGGGGGGGGTTCAGATATTTAAAATATGGTGCTGACATAAAATAAAATATGTATTACAGTATCACTTGGACGCCTGTGCGCAAACGGCTACTACAAAGACAGTCATTTTAGTTTGTGCTTAGCGCCACCCTTTGGCAATGCATAGTTTTGCAGCTAACAATGGAACCACGTTCATATACTGTACTGTAATTAAACTCACGCATGTTGAACTACATGTGATTTCAAAACAATCACATGCAATTGCTTTGACTCAAGGGCTTCCTGCCACATCATTTTTTTTGTTATTGGGGGACACGAATAGACTAATGTAGAAACATATTTTAAATTATATTCATTCAGAAAAGGTAATGATTTATTGTAATTATGATACGTCCACCGACACTAACGTCAACTTATGGGGGCTGAGTTAAACTTTAACATCAACTCATTTCCGTGCTCATTTGCAGAGGTTGTCTATTTATACAATGTGGTAATGAATGATATGTCAAAAATGTTGACAAAGAAAAAGAAATGTCATTAAAAGTTGGGTGTGATGTAGCCCTTAAATTGAGAGGGATTATCTTGATTGCGATTAGTTAAATGGCCTTAGAGTTGAACTTTATTAAAACACGTCATATTATTTACAATTCCTGCTACTAAAAAGTCATGAGGAATAGATCCTGCTTCCTTAATAGATCCTTAATGTGGCCTTAAAACAGCCCCAAAAGAGGACAAACATTTCTAAGCACAACCTTTTTTTCTATTAGACAGGGCTATGGCTTATCTAATGCAAGCTCCTGCTCTCACATCAGCTTCTTATTGTTTCAAAAAGAGCATAAAACAAGAAACTGTGTTTTTCATGTTTTTCAGCAAAAAGGTGAACTGAATTCACTACTGTTTGCATTTCAAAGAAGTAAAATGGCCTATAAAAACTATATCGGGTAATGTATAGTTTTTTTTCACCTGGAGTCGTCAAAAGTATTTTTTAACTATATTAAGTGTATCCATCCCCCAGTTCCGATCATTTTAATGTTCTGTTCATCAAAAGTATAACTTTACAAAATAAGGACATTTCAAAACGTGACTGCAAACTTTTGAACAGCAATATATATCGTAGCTGCTGTCAAAACCTGAAAGTCATTTTCTGTCTTTGAATTCCATCAACTACAAACTAGAAAATGTGTTTACTTCCTGCTTGCTGCTAACAAACTAAAAAAAAAAAAAAGCTTCCTTTGGCTCAGGGTGATCATGGGGTTCCTCTGTCGGACTTTCCAATTAAGAACTCCCAGAGTGAACGCATTTGCGGTGTTTTTAAAGTTGAAAAGTTCCTCAGCGTCCCTGGCTCCCAGACTCCCCGGAGACCACCCCCCACCGTAAGATACCCCTTTGCACATTTGGGCAAGACGAAGGGAGAAAAAGTGTCAAGCGATAGTGCAGTTTAAGATGCTAACGGTGCGCAATTAGCATGTGGCCGGCGCTAGCGGCCTCTCATCAGCGCCCCGAGGGTTCCTTCCTCGCTCTTTCCGCGGCGGCCTGACAGGCGACTGCTCGGCTTTCTAGTTAATTAAAGGGAAAAACATGGCCTTTGCTAAGCGAGCAGTCGCGCCCGGCCTGCATAATGGGACGTAATTAACTTCCCCCCGCGTCGTTACTTCACTTCAAAGGCTCGTTTTTGAGGCAGCCAGTGCCAAGACTTGTGTTTATATAGAAGCCGTAGACACTTTTGGTGCGACGGAGAAACCGATCCGTAGGGAGATGTATCTGAGGGTCCGCCTGAACCTGGACCCAAAAGCTGAACACCCAGCTGTGTGTGTGTGTCGTCGTAATGCAGTAAATTCAAATTTGTAAAGTCTTCATTTATGCTTTGTTTGAAAATATTGTCAAGATTCACGTATATGTTTTAAATTTCCATATAAAACACACCACATCAGTTTGTTTATGGAAATGACTGTGGATCAGAATGATCATACTTTTCGTAGGTTTTATAACAGTATGGCAAATGGTTATCTATGAAAATGTAGAACATGGCCATATGTATAGACACATTCAATACCAGATTTACAACGGTGGATTCCAAAGTAGTAGTAGAATTTGTAATGGTTTTCAAAAAGTGTTCTACATGAGCACATTACTCACATTAGATTTTAAAAGCATATGTCTTTTAGTAGTTTTTTTTTTAGGCGATGTTGTATGTGAGCCCTTTCAATGAAAAAAAAAAAACAGAGGTGGCACATCCGTGACAATGATATAAACACCATTATCAATCAATTTCCCTACGGGGATGAATAAAGTATCTATCTATCTATCTATCTATCTCTAAACATTCAAAATTTTCCTACTGTTTTGCAGTTCACAATTAATAGGGTAAATGCTTGTTTTATCTTTTTTATTTGGTGCAATTTTGTGTAATTCAACTGCTATTTTTCATGCTACAATTTTCCTAATTATTCTTTTCTGTAGTTGAAACCCTAGTTTAATGTTACTTTATTATAGATTAAAAAAAAGTAGATCCAAAAGCAGGCGAATTAATCAACATCTAATCAATAACCAAATTATTTGATAATTACTTTTGATACATTTTCAGTTTGAAGATTTCCAAAAGCAAGGAATTTCAGCAATTTAGCTGTTATGTTATGATTATATTATGAATCAATATATAATTGGAATTTTAAAAAACAATCACCACCATTTTTGCCTCTTTTCTACATATTATATAACAAAGCATTGTCTGGACTGCCATTTTGAAATATTGTTAAAATTTTTACCGGATTGATGGAAATTATGATTTTTTTAAACTGTTGTATTGATTAATCTAAAAGAACAAATTATGTTATATGACAATTCTCCTGAAACAATACAATTTGTATAATGGTGTTATTTTCAATGCTCTTAAGGCTATGCGTGCATTCTAAATTGTTCAAATTAAGTGCTCATATTAAAATTTTACTTTGTGAACTGGAGGAAAACTATGAATGCTTAATTTTAATGCCATCAATTGTGTATTTGGAATCTGGCACCGCATTGCGTGGGAATCTCTTCTCTATTCCAGAGGGTACGAGCCGTCAGCACCGAGGGGTCAAACACGTTTCGATCGGCGGCCATCAGCGGTGGGCACCTCAGGTCACACTTGAGTGCTCGTGGGGTTAACTCGGCCAGGCGAAGGCACACGGTCGCCATGTCGCTGCGGCTCCTTCCGGGGTGCATTTACATTCGTGCCAATTAGACTGGAAGAAATGATTGGCTGCTTGCAACATTGTAGTAAAGAGCTTCCCGCATATCCCGATCCGAGAAGCTATCCCTAGCTGGGGCGTCCACGAGCCCCGGTGGACGGTAATGCAGCGGGGCGTGCCCCATCGCAGCGTGTCAAGAGACGCACCTCTGCTGTGTCACATATGATTTACTGTGCGTCGGACCGCCTCGCAACCCCCTCCCTCCTGTGTGTCAATGGCTAGGTGAGGAACTGGGTGGGGCGGGGGGGGAATCTGTAGGGCAGCATATGCTCGGCTTAGGGATCCGTGTGTAAACATTGTGTTTTCTCTGTGTGTTTTTGCACACGCACGCTGAGTTTCTGCGTAATAGCGCTTGTAAAAATAACAACTTGGCCCCATGTTATTGCTGCTGCGATGCAACGCTGCCAGGAAAGCCCAGTTTGATGTCTGCGAGGCTGGCAGGCCACACTGCGAGCTCCACCGCCACCCACCCACCCAATACAAGCCTACAGGGTGGGGGGTGGGACAAGTGAGCTCTAGCATATGGAGCCTACATAAACACACTGGCTATTAAATACATGAAGCCTGTTTCTTTAAAGGGGCTACGGATGCACAGTTCCAAAGTCAATTCGGCATAGCCCTCGGTCCCGTTTGTCAGAGCCGATCGAACTGATGTTGGCCGGCGGAATTTTTTCAGCTGGTGAGCGTAAAAGTGGGTCATGAGACCTTCTCGAGAAATAATGTTGAAAATGTTGATTCAACCAGGATGTCATCTTGCAGACAAGGTCGTGCTGGATTACTTGGTTTGGAACCTTTTCGCGACGCAGTTGTTGACTTAAGTCGTTTTCTAACATTTATGTGACAATGTTTGCTTTTGATAACATCATAAAATAGCCCAATGTACATAGGCTGAGGATGATACATTTTGTATGTAAATATATATATATATATATATATATATATATATATATATATATATATATATATATATATATATATATATATATATATATATATATATATATATATATTTAAAATGATATTCTGCACCACACTGCACTGTATTACTGTATTAGGCTCAGTCTTGATTATGGTGTTTATTTTTGAACTTAACCCAAACATAGGGCGCACTATATTCAAAGGTGCATGCTCAAACATACGGTAGGCAATAAAAGAGAGCATACACAATGTTCTCTCAATGATTTCTAGCTCCCAGCATACATACTGTACATAATACGTGATATTCTCTGTTTGGTCTGTTGCTGCCAGCGTACTAACTGTGCGTGTTCCTTCCCTAACGTCCCTGTATCAATGGGAAATTGTCTGACAGTCTGTCAAGTGGAGGGCTTACCAAAGTTGCACAGTAATATTTTTACTGATTTTGGGACTTAGTACACATAGAAGGCGGAGCAGGATTGTAGTGCGCACGAGTAAATTTTTAAAAAGATTCAAAGCTTGTATTTGTACCTTATGGTATTCACATTACGCCTCTTAAACATCTGTTTGGCACATTTAAGCCACAAATACTGAAATTTCATAAATAACACAAGACCACTAGAGAGGATTTATAGATGTTACAAAAAGGCAGCAAAAGACTACCATATTTTCCGCATTATAAGGCGCACCTAAAAGCCTTAATTTTATTAAAAAGTTGATGGTGCGCCTTATAATCCGGTGCGCCTTATATATGGATTGATGTTGAGATGGGATTCGTAGATGGGGAATGAACTGATAAAGTAAGCATTACCTGTTTCTTTTATGTGTTTACAGTTGAACAAGATTGGTCATGTTGACATTGAGTTATTATGCTATTGAGAGTTTAGAGTCATTATTTGAGTTATCATTGTTATTACTTTGAGTATTACTATATTGTGATTGCACAGGAGGAGGAAAAGTTCCCTGATATAAATGTTGCACCACATGTTATACCTTGCTGTTTAAAAATAAACTGTCACGGAAATACTAATAAAATAAACAATAAGACAGTTGTTTATTTTGGGAGTGAATAGAGTTGTCAGAAAGCTGGTTTGTAATCTAGTAATGAAGTTTGACTGCTTCTGCTGTTGCGCCTTATAATTCTGTGCGCCTATAGAATTTTTCTTAAAATATGTCATTAATAGACGTGCGCCTTATAGTGCGGAAAATACGGTAATTGTGTGAAATAACACCACAAAAAAGCCCAGAAAATAGTGAATAAATAATATAAAATATTTATATATTTATAACATAAAGCATATTTGCTATGGTTTATCAATCTTTTCCATGTCCAAATGTGACAGAGATGCACAAGTAAGAAAAATGAATCACCTTCTAGAAGGCATTCAGGAAGTGGTCAAACATAAAGTGAAAGTTCACTCAGTGAAATGAATAGTGTAGTAAAGTTTATCCTAATGCAAAAGTAATCTCGTGTTTAGTAAGGAAAAATCTGTAGGTAATTTAGAACGCGAGGACAACACGACAATTACCAATTTGAATAACGTTTTACTAGTCATGCAAAAAAAACAACAAAAACAACAACAACAACAACATCAAAAAGCGGCTTTTTGAGACACAAGTCAAGTGAAAAACCTGTTTTCAATTTTCTTTCAAAAACTTCTGAGGTATGTCATCATTTCAAAAGAAGGGGAAAAAAAGGAAATCATTTAATTTGCAACGCACCCCCCCTACACACACACACATACACACCTCCAAAAAAGTGAGAGAGAAAAAAAATGAAGCCCCCCCCCTCCAAATTATGAGTAATTACCACTTTGGCTCTCACCATGGCGGAATGATTTGATGCCTTTCACAGGGCCGTCTGGTTTAGCTCAACACAGACATGCGAGTCTGCCTCGTGTTAGACTGCGGTGAATGCCATCGTTTGGCGCAGATAAAAGGCACCCAAATGAAAAAGAAAAAAAAAAACATTGACGTGGTGGTTGAACGGGATGTGCGGGCGAGAAATCACAGACGCCGGTTTAGGAGATGAAGAGCAGGCATTCACTCGGAGCAATCAAATAAATACAGTGGAGGGTGGCAGACTTTCACCCTGAGTAGATGATTGTGTTAAATACTCAAACCTACATGTCTCGTTGAGCAATGAGTGGAAACAAGTGCTACTACTAAAGTCTGCAATCTTTCAGCGCAGTGTTACACACACTAAAAACATGCGACTGTGTCTGAATATAATGCGTCTACAAGCTGCAGACAACTTAGCTTGTGACTCACCATTTAGCGCAGTAAAACTTTTCAATTCAAATGTCCTCTGAAGTTGGACAATTAGGAATTCAAGCGGCATTATTTGGATGAATATTACCTCCAACCTTACAATACTAATACTGTCTCCAACTTTAAGACAGCCTACTCCATGTCCAGGTCTGATATGACACGTAGAATGTTGAAGACACATTTAAAAGATAAGAAATGATTAAATTAAGTTCACAGTACGTAAATGACAATCCTGGTGATAAACGTTAAACCAATCAGAATTGCAATTTAGAGATATTTTGGGTGGGTTGAGAAATACGTATGCTCCAACTACACACTGGTTTTGAAGACATAAAAGTGTTGTTCACATGTGGCCCGTTTAGTGTCGGCGCATTGCATGGGTGCTCCAACAGAGACACGTCAATGCTTCAAGTACTCCAAGATGGAGAGTTCACGCATTAGCTGCTGATTGGTTTAGGAGATGGGCTCCATCGGAAAATTAAAGGGAGTATGCTCTGCTTCTCTGAAGACACCACTCTGTGAGGGCATCAGAGTGAGTTTAAGAATGCACACTGCTTATCATTAGCTAGCAAGATACTATAGCTAGATAGCGTGTTACTACTACTTGCTAGCAAGCAAGCTACATGTAGAGCTAGTTAGCTCCATCTACTCCTTATCTGCCGCTCTTCCGACCGGGCTTGAGTTACGGGGGCAACAGCTTCGGCCGTGGAGTTGGTGGTTATAGCTAGCTACTTAGCAGCAGGATACTGTAGCTAGCTAGCTATTATATCTTGCTATCTAACAAGCTATCGTATCTTGCTAAGTAACTAGCTACATCATCTCACTATATGGTGAGCGATAGTATAGTAATAGTAGCTAGCTAGAGAGACAGTATAGCTAGCTAGCAAGCAATTTATTGGCTACCTTGTGAAATTATGTAGTTATTTGATCGCCAGCAAGAAACGATAGCTATACTAGCGATAACTAATAACTAAAAAAATAACAAAAAATATAACTATCCATTTGTATCTCGCTAGCTAGTGGGCTATAGCGTCTTGGGCGCTAACTACCTATATGTATCTTGCTAGCTAGTGGGAAATAGCATCCTCCTTGCAAGCAAGAAATGGTCGAGTCAGCAAGGTACTACAGCTAGCTAGCAAGATACTATATAGAATTTTATAGATAATTTATAGCTTGATCGCTAGATAGATACTTTGTAGGATCATGGCCCTCTTTCCCAGAACTATCACAAAGGGTAAAATACATACACACAAACATTCCATCTGACTTATGCTGCCACTTGTTTGATGGATACCACTCGCACATGACAACACATTGATTTTCCCGTCTATGTCTCTAAGCTCCGGCGTGGAGAAATCCATTAAGGCTTTCCAGCGACTGACTGACGGGCCTTGACGGGCCGGTGCTCTCGGGGCCGCCCGCCTCACTGACTGGCAGCTCGACACTTAAACAAGCCCCTGTGCCAGCCGTAATAGTTTAAAACACTTTCAATTACCCCAGTCAAACAAATCCCGCACGAGAGCGATCCGACACCGCCCGCCAATCGTTTGCCGCGTCTCGTTCTCGACATCCTAACGGGGCGGCGTGGGATGAAGCGCAAGATGATGATAGCTGCTCGCGTCTTGAGAAAATGGAGCAGCGGGGCTGGGAAAAGAAGTGTATTTTGTATCCATAAGTAATGGCGAGTTCAAATTCCAGATAAAGGAAGAAAATCAAATTGTGGGGAAGTAATACTAAGAAACTATGATGCCACAAGATTGTGGTGAAGTAATTTAATGTTTTGGCCCAGGTACAAGAACAGTGACTCTAATAACCATACTTATTGACAATTTATTCATTGTATTTTATACTCCAACCTAAAATTTTATCTGGGCAATTATCAGTAATTTTACAGTAACTACCCTGACAATATCAATATAAAAATTGGCAACACGTTATTTTTTCCCACTCTTTGCACCAGAAACGTTAAATCAGAAATGTTTTAATAAACACCTCGTGAAGGTGACACTACCACAATGCTACTGTATTTTAATGTTGGTCATTATGGTGGTTGTAAAGCACTCTGCATTTTTCTTTAAGTGCTACTTAGTGTATAAAAGGTTTGAGATTTAAAACATCAGAGGAGCTAATATTGAAAAATGGCAAAATGGTGACAAATGGCATTCTTCTTATTGCAATGCAAGTCAATACAAGCAGGCGCCACGGTGGACCGCTTCATGTAAAGTGAACCCCCCCCCCCTGACCCTCCAACGCCATTGATTTGTGCCCCAGTGAGGATGCGGCGGCCATTTAATCAAACATGGTTGCAGCGCGATGTCGGACACGGATGAGCTTGTCTCGAGCATCGATTGGCTACGCCGAGTGGCTTCAAGGCCGAGGGGCGCTATGAGTACACATGCAAACAAGTAGTGAGAGACCAATAGCACAATTTGTGAAATACCCTTCATTTTGTTCATTACTATTAGATAAATAAATATTCTCCCTCTGATCAAAACTACAGTAGAGGTATCAGGAAACCGCTCCTATTAACACAATATTTCAGCGCCCTCTTTAGGCGAGACCAGGATATGCAACTCAAAATGTTGAAAGAGACGCATTTACGCCCCCCCCCCCCCAATAAAAAAATAATAAAATCGAAAGCCTTAAATATGCCTTATAATGAATGCAAAATATGCCATAAATGAGGCTTCATGATTAAATGTATTTTTCCCTCATACATATCTGGAGAGAAAGAGGCACCACTTGACTACTCTGCTGTATGATGGTGTTTTAAGTTGTACCTTCAATAACAATATTAATGTATTATGTTTCATTGCAATGATGAAATTCTTATTTTGAGGATTGGGAAAAAAAAACAACAACAACAACAAAAGGGAACACCACCTTCAGACTTATGAAACAAAACAAATTAATAATCCAAACATATATAAAGTACATATGCATCTATCTAACTATCGACTATCCATCTATCTCTATCTCAAAAATACAAAATGTCATAATACTTGTTTTTAAAAGTTGAAAACGTTTTATGTATTTTTTTTTAACTTTGTATCATTACAAAAGATAGTCAAGTTTATTGGGAGCGAAACATTTTCGTCAAAAGACTTCTCAGTATGATTGAGTCCTATATTATTGATTTGCCAATTTACGACAATTATACAATGAAAAAATCTCCTCATGAAATGTCAATATTTAACAGCTCTCATAGGTACAACTTTGTATAAACTGGTTCATCTCATTTTATCCAGAGGATTTAATTTAGCCAGGTGTATGTTCTGGGGACATCATTTAATCTTAAAATATGAAAACTGAGTAAGGCACACAGCAATATATGCGAAGCGTATGTTCCAATGTACATACAATAGTACATTAATCTTACATATTGCACTAACCTAACTAACCTAACTAAAGCACGCAATCACTCACTTTCCGGCTAATTGTTCAGATTTCTGAAGCCGCCAGTGGGTAAGCTAACAATTAATATGCATGGGCGTCATCACAAACAGCATTAATAAATATAAATCATGGAACGTATAGCACATCTAACGCAAGCCAGATACGATGTGACAAGAGTGCCAATTAACAACTTCTCCAACTCAGACTACAATAAATACATAAATAAATAAAAATAAATAAAAACAGGATGATCAAGGCCGGCTGATTTCCGCAGCGGATGCATAATTAATGTGGCTGCTACAAAACATCGTTCTGTTGGCTTGCCAGGCTCCTTTATTGAAATAAAACGTCCCAGAGGGCCAAATCCCCCCATTGATCGAGAGACAAGAGAAAAAAAGACAGAGCGATCTGGGAAAAGATCCCGAGTCACGGGCAGGAAGACGACTGACTGATCGGAAGACATGCCGACTATTTAAAGCACGTGTCAAACTTGAGGCTCATGGGGTGAGAGCAAAACAATGTTTTTTTTCCTTTAAAAATGAACCCTTTCAACTTGTCTATATATTATTTGATGGATGGAGAGAACGACAGCTTTCGGGATGTCTGAACAATTAGAAACCAGTATCGGGTTTATGTTTATGTTGATATTGTACATCTGCACTTGTAAAATAATGCTCGACAATGTATGTCCTCCTCTAGACAGTGGGCAGTTCTTAATCATGTTTTTTCACCATGATGTTAATAACCCAAAATAATGGTAATTACTTTCCATAATATTAGTAAACTAGTAAACATTTTATACAATAAACACCATTCTTTGTGTCTTGTCATCATGTCGAGTCTGTGTCCAGACTCCATATTGGCGAAAACTCAAGAATGTGTCACTGATTTTACTCTTAAGTGATATCATTATGCAGTGCTCTCATTTGCCTCCATCACTGAGTCCTAGATGTATAATTTTGGACAGATATGCGACCTTTCAAATCAACGTGTGTCCATTAGATGCATCATGTTTTGACATCAAAATATGAATCATCGACCATCTACTCTTTAATTCAGCAAAACTTGACCACTTATTAACAATTTTGACAACTTCGGCCGCCATGTTTGTTTTGATCTCAGCGAAAAAAAGAACGTCAATCGAGAAAAAAATAACACAGCGTTGTTAACATCAAATGCACAATGAGGTTAAAATGATCAAGTAGTAGATTGTTGACACGAAATTTCTTCTGGGAGAAACTTAAAAATAAAAGTGTTTCAATGCCGTCCGTTCCATACATGATCACATTTTATTTTGTATTCTGATTGTCTGGCTTCCTTACAATGTGTGGATGTTTGACAAAATTAGAGTGGTTGACAGGCAGCGGATCCTCTGCAAGTCTCATTTAGTTTCTGGGCCAGCAAGCTTGAAAGAAAAAAAAAAAGGACTCATAGTTACTGCCCGGTAAATGTGTCTATCCTGCCTGGGTCATTTTTCTCTTCCCTTCTTGAAAGGAGAAGCAATGAGTACAGCAAGCCTACGAAGGAAGCTGGGCGGGTCAGACTCTGTCTCTTACTGCAGTTGGACAAATCTGAACACAAGAATGACACAGCCCAGATGTGTATTTTCATTCGTATGTTTACTAAGCTGTAACATCACCATATTTGGTGATCTCACTGCGAAAGAGGAGATACTAATTTAATATAGTGTGTGTGTGTGTACGTGTGTGTGTATGTATATATATATATATATATATATATATATATATATATATATATATATATATATATATATATATATATATATATATATATATATATATATATATATATATATATATATATACATACACACACACACTCTTATATACACACACACAGTGGACCCCCGGTTTATGACGTCCCTGCCTTAAAAAAAAAAAAAAAATTCTATTCTCAAACATGGCGGTCAGAGTGTGCACATGTCTATGAGGGGCAACATGCTCATACATCACTACACGCATCACTGCTTTCATTACTACAATAGACACAGATCTACTATTGATCGGCGTTATGGATAACTAAGACGCTGATCTGCTATTGGTCGGCGCACAGGGTCACAAAGATGGCTGCCTACTGACTTTATTTCGTGTGAGGGTGCTTTCAATATTGTATTAATTGTGCATTTTAGTGCTTAATTCAAAGTTGAAATGGTTAACCATGGGTTCCAAGATTGCTGGTGGTGAAAAAGAGAGAAGTAAGAAGATGATTAGTATGGATATGAAGCTGGAGATAATCAAGAAATACAAAGAAGACTAAGCTAGCCTAGGCTAGGCTACCCTCACTGTAACAAGCTCGTCACGTCACTTTGAAGGTAAATCAATTCTTCATATATTTTTATTTATTATGTAATTTAATTGTATACATGTATATTATATATAAGTAACACTTACTATACTATTTTTATACCAATTTTTAATATGTATATACAATTTTGATGTTTTTACCTGGGGTTTTACACGCATTAGCTAGCTAAAGAGCTATTTGTCGTATGGCGAATTTCCATCACGATCCCATATGCGGAACAGATTAATCTCGTAAACCGGGGCCCCCAACATATATATTTTTGCAATACACCATGAAATGAAAAGGAGAAGGAGCTCAATGAAGTATAAAGGAGAAATGCAGGAACTTTGCCATCACGACCGATCCCTTTGCTTGCTGCTATTTCAAAAGTGCAACTTTTCCATCCCTGCGACATCAGTTGGCAGTGAGCTTGTCTTTTTCCACAGCAACTTTTCTTGTAGCGTGTGAAAAGGAGGTTTTTTAACATATATATATATATATATATATATATATATATATATATATATATATATATATATATATATATATATATATATATATATATATATACACACACACACACACACACACATCTTAATAGACGTTAGAAATGTGAGAAAATACATCATTAATGTAATGTAGTATTATTGATGTTTACCACAAAAACAATCATGACTAAGTATCATTTTATAAAAGAGTGACTTTATTTTGGGGAAACAGTAGCTTGAAAAAGTTTTTCTTTATCATAACATTAATTTAAAGTGATTTTTCATCATTGTTACTGTTTGTTTTTATTTTTTTACTTGTTTTATTGTTTTGATTCATTGTACATTAACTTGAGCTGAGCCAGCTGAGCTGGTTGTCAGTCAAAATTGCATGTAAACGTAAAAAATACCACTTAGGCATAGCTGGGTTCATAGCAAATCGGTGGTAAATGTCTGTGTTTTTCCCCGTCTTCAACATGTGCCTGTTTATTTATTAACCCCCCCCCCCAAAAAAAAAAAAAAAACAAACAAAAAAACACTTCTCTCAAAATTCCAGCGAAAGTGGAGCTTTACTAAATTTGCCGGATCTGCATCAGTCATAAACGGAATTTTACATCATAAACCAGATTTCTCCAACTGGGTCTGTAGTTGTAAGATCAAAAGAACCGAGAAAAAAGATGTAAAATCACAATTTAATCTGTATACACTTAATACTCTTGTACTTTGGTGCATGTAGAGTTAACCATGTTTCATTTGGGTCTCTAAATGTCGAATCAAGGAGGAAAGAGATGCAAATGTAAAATACAGTTTAAACGAATAATCATAATTTTAATACTGTATTTATTTTACCTGTTTCATTGTTAATCAGAATGATTACAGCTCTATGGTGAGGTTTTAAGAAGTGTGCTGGCACCACCTAGTGTCTTGATACTACATTACAATCAGTGTCGTTTTGTAATGCACTCCCAGCACAAGTCAGTAAAAACGTTGTATATTCAGTTGTGTTTATATTCAATACTGTTTGGGAAAAAATATGTTTTAGGAATAGATTTGAATGTAAAAAAAATCCCACATTTAGGTTTTATTTGCTTTGACGAGTAGCATCAAACATGAACGAGAAACAGTACTACCTTTCAAGCTAAAAATCAATTACAAGTGCGATGGCGTTATCTTGTGGTCAAATTGGGTATAACAACGACAATAATTTTCGTGAAGTTTCTTAATGTTGCCCACGTGTTTAATTCAGGAAACGTGTTTAGTTCAGGAAACGTTTACCGACGTTCTATTATCACCATACACATCATCACCTTGGTTTGAGTGGAAATCATTTTTATTCCAACTAAAACTTGGACGACACCAGCTAAAAAATCTTTCCATAACACATAAAAAAATACATGATCGTGAACTTTAAAAACGTTGTCCTGCTTTTGAGAAATAATTTGGTGACTTACGGGGGGGACGTAAATCGGACAAAAACATGCACCTGTTGTCTATTGGACACAAGGTGAAGCAATTAACACTACTAATTAAGCAACAATTGACCATTACATTAGGCCGACAGAAGAACTGGGGCCACCTCAACGGGGAGAATTAAACTTTATAATCTTATTTTTTCTAATTTATTCGAACTTCTTGAAATACGTCGTCGAACCAAGCAAAAAACGGCTTCTTGTGAACGTGAGAGACCAGTGACGTCATCACGGAACACCTTGACGATTTGACAGACTTATGTAGTATTACAATTCAAAAATTAAATGACAATTGAAAAATTAAATAGTTTCGATGAACTGTAAGTAGAATGAAAATTAAATACATCTCAAACATGATACTGATGATTGAAAAAGATTTTGGCATTGTTCTATTTCGGATATTGTAACTTCTTCCCCTGTTGTGGTTTGAATTTATACCCATTTCAATGCAAGAAAGAAAAAAAAAATATCAGGTCAAGGTTAAATAAAGATTTTCTACAATGATTGAAAAAAAATGAGACTTGTAAAGACTTGAAAACTCTTGTGAGTTAGGATAAAAAGTCTTCAATCTGAAAATGCATCGCAAACAAAACTATTAATCTTGCATTTGTGAAGATAAAGCCTCTGTAAAGAAAATGAACAAGCCAAATTTGGGGAATTTTATCTTCAAGTAAGATAGTGACACTGTCTTCAGCCTCAAGTCTAAGTTTGTTTTGAACCCAATTACCCTTAAGCAACTTCTCCGTGAGAGCTCGCCTTTCCAGCACACAATAAAAAGACAAAATTACAAAAGCAAGTAGCCTTTTTTTATTTTACATTGCAATGAAAATTTACATAATAGATTCATTACATTTTACAAATAATCTCATCATAAAAATATATTTCTGTACAAAACACTTTGTTTAGTTGGTATATATTTTGACCATGATTTCTTTTTTTCTTCTCAAACAGGGAATACTTCCAGTGTCCGTCAAAAGGATGAAGAAGGGCTTCAGTCTTTCAATCGATTTTATTGCAGTCACTGGAAAAAGCTTGTGGATTGAGCTGTTGGTGATTGTAAGTGTGTGTGTGTGTGTGTGTGTGTGTGTGTGTGGGGGGGGGGGGGGTTCCACAATTTTTTTATTTAATTATTTATTTTTATTTTTTTTGGTAGGCACTGTGTCAGGTTCATTGTGAAAATCACAACTAAAACCTCACAACACAACAACATCATACATATGACAACAATCGCTCCAAATTGTCCAAGTGAGCGTAGGTGAACTGAACCGCAAACTAAATGGTCATTTTGGCAACATATTCAAGTATTTAAAAAAAAAAAAAAAAAAAAGTTAACAGAAGCATTCATTAAAGGAAGGGAAAAAAAAAATAAGTTGACCAGCCAATTTGGGCGGAAAAGGACATCTTGTGGCTTGATTTTATTTTTTAAGGAGGACAATTAAAAGGAATTGTTACGCATGGTTTCTTAAACCTGCCAACATTATTTTTGATGAGAAATAACCGCAGTTGAACTAAGAACACCAGACTGAAATAATAAGGCTTTTGTTTCTTGAAAAAAAGAAAATACACATTGTTTCATCGGGGACCCAATTGTTTACGATAAAGGGCCTTAGCAGAGGATCCAACAATAAGAGGCAGTCAACGCTAAATTACTGGCCTAAATTCAGATCTCAAGTTGTAATACAGACAAATTACATTTCAGCTGAATCCAAACAAAACAGACGGTTGCACAAAGAAATGCCGGACGAATGATTGAGTTTAAACTGAGCTATTTTACAAGAAACTGAGCCAAAAAACGGAACTATCAAGGTAGTATTCATTAGATTTCATCAGTAGACCCTTTCACACTGTATTACCAGCAAAAATCCAATACTGTTATGATCTGCTGTAATAATTCATTTTTGACCGTGCCCCGTGGCAAATATATACTTGTAGCACAAAAATAGTCTTCACGCGGCTGCTGCAGCTTTTCCCATTTAGATAATTAGTTACAGGGTGAAAGTGGCAATTGCTTTCAATGCAAAAAAGCATGGGCAGTGAGCCTCGGTGTTAAAGAGGCGTCTTAGAAGGCCGAGGTGAAAGCGGTTCACTTCACTTGAATCCTCGGCAACTGTAAACAAAAAATCGTAGGACCTCACGATAAGCAGATCGCAAAATGCAAATAAAGTTTGCGCCTTCGCATTCTTTGAAGGAAAATGTGGAACTGCCAAAGTAGCGTCAAACAGTTTTGACTCAGCTATGTCGTTTGAACACGCGGCAGTCTTTCAAACGTACTGGTGAAGTTGTTTGAACGTATTGCAGAAGTGGTTTGAACATAATGCAGTATCATATGTGAAACGCCTTCATCAATACATTCAAACTATCAACACTTTCAAACAACATCGCACCTACTGTATGTTCGAACAGCATGGCGACGTCAAAACTGCTTTGATAGAAAATCAAAACAAAATTAACAAAAGGTAAATGAAGCATGTGCTCGGCCGATTATTATATTTTTTTTTTTCTCCAAAAACCCAATGTGATAATCTGCTGCTATGATCCGTCTCGACCTTGCCCCATGGCAAGTATACAGCACAAAAATATAGTTGGTGACCACCATATATATATATATATATATATATATATATATATATATATATATATATATATATATATATATATATATATATATATATAGGCAATAGATTTACAGATCAGAAGATTCTGCAGTAGTAACAAATAGAGTAGAAAGCACTCGCAGAGTGCAGAATCACAGTGGAACCACGGCGGCGGCCCACGTTGGCATCCGGTTCAGTTCCGACGGCAGCGTTCCTGCCGCCGTCTTCGTCCTAGCCCGTCCCATCAAAGCGCCCCGGTCGTCGGGGCAGACAGGAAGCGTTTCCTGTCCGATGTGCTTTAGTGCCAGAGCCAGAGTGTCTGTCTCGTTCTTTTGTGTGGGCCCCCCTCGCATGCGAGTCCATTTGGAAGCCAGTGAATCAGGGAACGTCTCCCATTCTGAAAACAGCTCCAAGTTTTAGGTTTGCTCCGATTAGCTACGAAGGGATTTGAAGATCTTAACCCGCCGCTTCCCTCCAGACGATTCGCGTAATCGACTTCCAGTTCAGTTCGGGGTTGTCTGTGTCTCCTCAGCCTTCCCGTCCACTGGAATGGGAAAAGAGTGATTTAAGCATTCCATGAGTCAGCCTTCCTCCTCCTCTCATCTGCTCCACTGGGGCCAGGCTCCCTTTTGACTCTAATCCGCCGTTCACTCAGGATTAAGGACGCCGTCTCTAGGGCTGCCCTCGTTCCCTTCTTTCGCTCGTGAGTCTGTATTTTTTTGTTTTATTGTTTCCTCCCCGCGATACAAAAACTTTTGCTACTCTCAACAATGTGAGATTCCGGATCAGGCGGCTGAGACAGGTCTGAATGTTGGGAACTGTTTTGCAGTTCCTGTCCGTCATGGATCCTCAGACCATGGTGCAGACCGTGTTGAGATTAGGGTCGAAGCGCACCGCCTTCCCTTCGACCGCCTTGGCGTTGGTGTTGTACATGGGGTTTTCGAAGGCGGCCTGCCCGTTGTTGTTCTCGTGGACCGAGCAACCTGTGAACTGGGTCTTCGGTGTGGTCCTATGTGCGAAAATATATAATTAGAATATATATTGAACCGAAATATCTTTTGGGTTTTTGTTCATGTCCAATCCTTGATGATGATGATAGATGATGATTGAAAATGGTCTTCGCACTGTGATGTTAAACTTTTATTTAATTTGCTCGCCATCTGTCTACAATATTGGCTCACAAATAGGGGTATGTTAACCCTTGTGCAGTATTTTGACCTTTTTTGGGGGTAATTTCCTTCCACATCATTCTTGCAGCATTTTAGTCAAGGGGTGGCACACTCCTGGTAGTGTGATAACTAAAAGGTCATCCCTTGTTGAACTTTGATATGTTGTCACCATCTGGGTGAAATTTCAGCTCACTTGTGTCTTCTTTTGATGGTTTTGCTTTGATGTGAAATGCCTTGGGTGAAAAGATCAAAAATTGGAGAGAATACTGCGCAAGTTTTAAGGCAGTTCAGGGGGAACGTGAGCCTTTGATAGAATTTCTGCAAGTATCAGCAAATCAAATGTATTACTTTTTTAATGCCGCGACTGGAACAGTCTGTTTTTTCTTTTCAAATGAAGAGCAAATCAATTGGAACATGAGACAACTACGTCATAGTGACACCTTTGCAAACCGTGATGTGCTCTTAACCCGTTAAGCTTCACACGGATGCATATTGTCATCAAAGAAACCATTGACAAATAACGCACACTGTAGTACAAACCTTTGTTTGTAGAGATAGAAGCCAAATCCGGTGAAGATGAGCGCGAAGAAAGGCACCAGGATCGCGATGGCCACCGAGCTGCTGTTGGTGCCCAACTGAGGCGGATGTGAATTCTGACTCTCTGACATGTTAAGACCTGGAAAGCGAACAGGAAGTTAGCCTTGATGCCCAACATTATCACCGTCCAGTGGGAACATTTACCAAGTCGTTGGAGTCCAAACTGTCCGTAGTCTTTTCCCTGAATGAACCCCTGGAACACGTAACTGGAGCCGTCGGGTTCTGCCGACACCTATAAAGGCACATAGTCAAATTCAAATAAATGTCATATAGATAGATGTCAACGGTAGCCCAGTTAAACTGGATCTTTGACGTCTATAGCCGTCGATGGCACCGAATGTTATTGTTATCAATGCTTTGAGTTTGATATTATCTTTAAACTGCTTTGGGAACTCTGTGGTAAATTTGCAGTTGGAACGACTATCCCTATTCCCACGTTGATCGTGAGGGATTACTAAAAAAAGTATTTAGCTTATGTAATCACACTGACGCTTACAAATCCATCCATGGTCCAAGAGTCTTCTATGATCTTGGCAGGAGAAATGGTGGAGTCTTTGAGCTGATTTCCCTGCTGCACGTAATTCACGTGGTACATCAGCAGTAGCAGACGCGCTTCGGACGTCTTATAAAGACCTGGAGGGGGACAAGCAGACACGTTAGGCAAGAATGACAGTTTTTGCTTGTTTTATTGCGTTCATAAAAGTTACAATTTTTTTTTAAAATGAATTGTTTTGAGCTGACCATTTTTATTGCAGTTTTATTGCAGTTTTGCATTTATAATTCTTTAATATTTTAAATGCATGCAATCTTTTTCATTCAGTTACTTTTTTAGTATTTGTAAGTTTGTGCCATTTTTATATTGCGATTCCATGTCAATTTGTGTTTTCAGATATGTATTAACAAAATATAAATATACACATACAAAGAAGAATGTTAAAGATGTTTGAATGTTTATCAGTAAATTGATCTAACCCGCTCCAGCACGTTCCTATATTTTGCAATATACTGTATAATATGTAAAATGGCCAAGAACAACACGTGCAACATGCCTGACAGCAGCAGCTCCATGTTGCCGTTGCTCAGGGTGACGTTGACTCTGCCCGTGCTGGCGTTGAAGCTGGTGATGCTCAGCGTCATGGGCTGCTTCCTGCCCCTGTAATTGTACGAGCCCTTCCAGATGTAGTTGGGGGCGAATACGTCATCGGGAACTGTGGGATCAATAAAAAAAAAAAAAAACACTTTGATATTAGCCATTGGGAACTACAATGGGGTAGCCACAATTTTTGCCATTGAACTGCAGAAATGAATAGATAAAATGAAAAGGGGAAAATCCTGTATTTCACTCAAGTCATCTGAGTATTTTTTGCACTTTCCAGCAAAATGACAAAAGCGGGATTAGATCACTTTAGCTCTCAGTGGCTGACAGAATCCAGTCAGAATGTTAAGCGACAAATAGAGTTCATTTTGGATAGCTAATAATAACCATGAGTTGATTCTGACGAGTTGCATCACTTGTGGGAAATTGTCATCGGTAGGGGAAGTATTTCGTTTGATATTGTCACACTGTATATGATTTATCTGTGTCATTAGTCTAGTCACATAAAATACATAACAAAATGAAAAAAAGCAAGTTTATCAGTACAATTGCCTTTTTTCAAAACAGGATATTTAAGTAAAATAGCAATTGTATTAGATTTTCTTTATACTAATAATAAATGTCATTAAAAATTATTGCATGAAAAAAACTGAAGTTCTGCCTGAAATTTTATTAGAAAGCTGGAAAATACAATATTCAAATAAAACGTGTGTTATTACCACACGGACTGGCAATATCAAATATAACAAATATGAAATAACATACAATAATTAATTTGTATTTGGTGAATATGTGTAAAAAGAGCAATGGATTAAATGTCTATTTAATGTCTAATTATAGCTCATATTTCATCAATTAAAACATTTAAATGCTTAAACATCTACACTAAGAAATGTTTTTTTATTTATATCTGATATTAAATGACTTCAACTGTTCACAATAAGTAATACATATGCAATTAAAAAAAATATAAAAAAAACTAAATGAAGCATTAAGTCAGCATTAGACTGTTAACTCTGCCCTCATTTTTGTTGAATTTTAATTGTATGTCTCATGCTCAGCACTTTGTTTCTGCTGTGGTAGCTTTAAAGTGTTCTATAAATAAACTTGAGCTGAGTATAGATTTATCAATAAAATTTAGCCCACCCCAAGTAGATGGGTATATTTTACATTGCTCATATATTGCATTGATATATCTGTAACATAGTAAAAAGTAACCCTGTGCGAACTCCGTTGAATGCAGTTTGATGTAAATAGCTGGTTATTATGCGGCAGATGTTGCAGGCAGTTGGCGCTAAACGGAAACATTTGTTACAGCTGCGACTTCACATTTAAAAGTGTTTAGCTCCTCGCCAAAACGGTGACCTTTTGAGAAATTATTATAACAGAACACGGGCGCAGTCAAACTCTGCTGAAGGCTGTGCCCGAACTCCACTATGGTGTCTTTTGGACCAAAGACAAATCAGCACTAACCGTTCACTTTGGGGCTTGGCGTTCCCATGGCTGGTTTCACAGATTTCTTCTTCTCTCCAGCTGCAAGCATACAAAGTATGTGAGGACACATTTGGCTCCATTGACCATGTGGCGTCCACTGATGATGTGGAAAATGGTACAAAATATGGTGGTGTGCCAGATGAAGTCTTAATGTCCCACTGATGCAGGGCACAGAAAATTTGGATTCAGTGCTGGTTACATGATAAGCACTCTATGGATTGAGGTAGAAAAAATACGTTTCAAGTTCATTTTGCTAAAATTACCCAAAAGTTGCGCACCATTTGTGTACCACTGAGTTTATTATTGTGTATATATGCCAAAAGACCACAATTAATAAACGAGTCAAATGGAATACATTTGCGTGCTCTCTAACCTGAGCACTCAGCTGCATACCTTGCCACTTGTAATTGAATCAGCAGGCGACACCATAACATTTATTGGGATTGACTCGGACGTTGGTTCAGTCTGCTCGCTTCTTTTATTGAAAATGATGCTCTAACAACTTCATCTAACACAAGGTGCTGTAAGCTGCAACAGGCACTGGCTGATAACAGCCAACGGATTTCCGCACTCTGGTTTGTCCTGTTTTGGTAATTATTGTAAGTAAGAATATAGCCGATATAAAAAGCACATCTGTGCATCAAAACTTAAGTGCCTGACAGCTCAATCTCTCTTGAATGGTGTCAAATTAAAAAACAAAAATCTAATTGTCGTGTTTATAGGACGCACCCACACTTTTGTTCTACATTTTGGGAAAAAAAGTGGAATATAATCCACTACTTTTTTTTTTTTTCATGATTTGAACCATGCGGCTTATTTGTCCAATTTATTTTATCTGCAATTTTTTTTTTACTTGCTACCAGAGGGCAATCTCCCAGTAATCAAATGGAATCAGAAGAAGACATTATCTAAGTGGGGTTAGTGTTTGAGCTTAGATGCTATTTTATTCACTACCAGGGGTAGTCACTCCACTAGTAACCCTAACCAGGCATGTTACTGTTGTGTTGTGCAGGTTTCTAACTATACAATCCTGTCAGTGTTATGTTGAATATACTGTATGTTAGCGCGACTCTTGTTTCTAAACGTGCAGGCATGTTTGGTCTGTGTTGAAGGCACGATGTTGCTACAAGCAATTTGAGAAATTGTTATAAAATAAAATTACCAATTATATACACACACGCCCACACACAAAAAAAGGACAGAATGTGATTTCTTGACTGGAAAAAGTAAAAAGTGATGTTACATTAGTCGTTACTGTATTATGTGCACATTTGGGAGTAAGACGTACCGCGACATATTGGCATCTTTCCAGTCCAGGTGCCGTCACTCTTGCAGACCCTGTGCTCAGAACCTCCGGCAAGAAAGTAGCCGGGCTGGCAGCTGTACACCAGAGTGTAGCCGAATCCTACCAGGTCCATGCCCAGAACGTCCACGTGAAGCGCGCTCTCGGGCTGCTTGCATGCGTGCGCTTTGAGAGGATGACAAGCAGGAGAAATTGTAGATAATAAAATATATACAAAAAATGAAGATAAACAGGACAGAAGATGTTGAACAGGAAGCTTACGTATACACTCGGGTTGCGTCCCGCTCCATCGCAGGTCTGGCTGGCAGGTTCTGGAGGAGGAGCCCTGGATCAGGTGACCCGGCTGGCACTGGAAGGACACCACACTTCCCACCTGGGATAAGATAAGATACCATTCAAGCAAACAAACTGCGAAATTGCTCGACAGTTCGATTACGGGTTTGGCCCATGTTGAGTTTGCATGGTCTCCCCATGCCCATGTGGCTTTTCTCGAAGTACAGTACTCCATTTTCCTCCCACATTCATTGGACACTCCAAATTGCCCCTAGGTGTATCTGTGTGTATCAATAGTGCTTTGTCTATGTTTGCTATTTGATTGGCTGGCAACCAGTTCAGGGTGTACCCTGCCTGCTGCCCAAAGACAGCTGGGATAGGCACCAGCAAGCCTGCAACCCTAGTGAGGACAAGTGGTTGAGAGAATGAATGGACAAAAATAGAAGACAAAGAAACAAACTGTCAAACATAACTCACACATACCTAAAACTCTCACACATAGATAAAACATAAATGTTTCTGAAATATAAACTACCAAACGTGCAATGAAAACTCTCTAAGTCCAAAAAGGCCTCTCACATGTTCCCAAAAAGTTTTACAAAAAAAAACATACTTGCCAATAACCATTTCATATGTGGAACCCCCCCCCCCATAAAAAAAAAAAACCTCTTAAACATACCCCAAAATATTTAAGCGTCCTTCATCCAAAAGTGCTCACACACTCACATTAAATGGAATGGCAAAAAAAAAAACCTCACACACAGTTGGTCATCTACTATAGGTATATGAAAAGAAAATATAAGTTTAAATAAAGCCTCACTGAAAAAGTTTAGTAATGATTTCAAATTGTAACTATCCAAGATCTCCCATGTTATCCAAAATGCAGTTTCACTGTATTACCTTGAATCCAAACGTGCGGTTAAGGGATCCGTATCTGGGCGTTCCTGGGTTGTCACAGCTTGTCTTAGTGGGCTCTGCAAAAAGGGAGCACAAGCGTTACACCCTTGCTCCTCTCCACTGGCCCGCTGTTGTCATGGCAACAGAGACAGCCATACGGTGGTGCGGCAGCAGAGGGCAGCAGAGCTTTGTCGCAAAGAGACAAGAGGAAGTAGTTGCGCGCGAGAGAGGACATATGAGCTCTTGTGTAGCCAGAATATGCGATTCACCCATCACACTCATTGAAAAAGCTTTCAAACAAAACAAAACAAAATAAAAATACTTAACTCACACTGTGAAAAGTCACAGGGGGAAAAAAATATCCAGACTTCGCTCATTCCTCGTCCTTTGGCATCTCCTCCTTCTTCTTAGAACATCCCAACACAGGGATTGAAATTGTGGAGCAGTAAAGTTGTCCTTGCATTCTACTTGGCGTCAATACAAAATGTGTGTGTGTGTGCGCCCTTGGTATTTGAAACACGATGGGGACCAAATTGCAGGTTTTACTCTTTTGTGGGGACATGTTTTACTTGCAGGGCGCATTTTGGTGGACCCCACAAGTTCAGACCAATTTTTGAGGGTCAAGACATGCTTTTAGATAATATGTTTGAATTGGATTTTGGTCGAGATTATGATAAAACTGTGGATTAGAGAACCTGTGGTGATGGTTAAGGTTAGGGGCTAGGAAATACATTAATGTTAATCGGATGTCCCCACTAAGATAGAACCCCCCCGTCCTGCATGTGTGTGTGCGTGCGTGTGTTATTAAAGCAACACTCGGGCATAATGATGAGTCAGCACACACTTGACGGTGAAGCACCTACTCACAAATCATGCCCATGTGTGAAGTGGCGCACCAGGTGTTACTTGTGCTGAGCCTTTGACAAAAAAATCCTAATTTCCGAATCTTAATCTGTCCATGCTGAAGGAAACGAACTCAGCCAGTTTCATTGTTGTGTGTATTTGGATATATAGATATATATATATATATCCCACTGTCATCATTTAGAACATGTGTATGTCTAGCCTTCCGTTATTATTATTCCTGATACGCTTGTGTGGATTCTACTTTGATGATCAGCAGCCAGTTTAACAAAGAGCAAAAGTCTGCAAAATGCCACATGTGGGTGGGCCCTTAATTGCCCTGATTGTTAAGGCAGAGGAATATGAGACAGTGGCGTTAGCCGCCGTAGCTGGCAGCTCCCCGCTGAGCAACAAACAAGTCAGAATAAAGCATCCGCAGCTGAACAAAAATAACGTGTGAAAAACCCACACAGCCATTGGTAGTCACCTGAATACATTTAAAACAACTTTATATGTCATAATTACACAGCAAGAAACGAAATGACATGGAGAAGCATGAAGCAAAAAGAAAAAGGTGTTCTGTTACCTACAGTAGAAAATATTTCGTTTCAGCATAAGTATAAGAACGCCCTGACTTTACTGTGAGCCAAAGCAAGGTATCTGTAGTTATCGGGGTGTCATTGGCATCAAGCTTTGAATAACTGTCTGTTCGTGGCTGCAAATATTTACAAACATTTCATCAGTGTCTTCTTCATAAACTGTTTCTCAGTAATTTCAAAGTATTTTTTTTTAATCTAGTCTGGTTTCATATTTTCCCTGTCCACTAGGTACCAACCTAAAGAAAATATCTGCTCTTTTATCTGAATTCTCATTAGAATTTAATCAATTCTTAATATATTTTAAGCACTGCCACACACATTTCATGAACCCAAACTGAGGCCAACCCAAGCTGAGGCAAATTGCAGCATTATTCAATGACCAATTGAGTTGAAATATAAATAAGTGAACAAGTAAATAAATGAATGCATATGTTCCTGGGTCTACAGTGGACCACTGTGTGTGTGTGTTAAAATAAAAAAATATATATCATTCAACATTTTTAAGCTTGTATATTTGTGGACTATTACAGGTACAATAAAGTTGCTATTTCGGGTTGACCAGCTCCCCATTCATTGCACAGAAAAGTCATCTAAACCTAATGAAATCTGATCCAGATGCGCACACACACACACGCACAAACCCGATCCAATACAAACACAAACCAAAACTGTTACCTATACAGCGGGGCTGTGTACCACTCCAGCTGCCGTCACTTTGGCAGAGCCTGGTTGCCGTGCCGACCAGAAGGAGAGGCGGGGAGCAGGAGAAGGTCACTTCCGATTGGTAGATGAAACTCCGGCCTGCTCGGGCGCCACCCGCTGGGGTACCAGGGTCACCGCAAAACTTGGCTGCTCGGAAGAAAACCGGCTACGTTGATCGTGCGCGGCCAGCGGAATGCATAACTGCGCCGTAGGTCACCATCTTACGTAAGCACTGCGGCAGCATCCCGCTCCAGCTTCCGTTGGCCACGCAGGTGAGAACGGCCGGGAAGGACAGCTCGTAGCCCGGCGAGCAACTGTAGCTCACGCTGCTGCCCCACTCAAAGTCACTGCCCTGCAGAACCCCGTTGCTGACGGCGGGGGGAGTCGGGCACGTCACCGCTAGACAAGCAGGATTAGAGAGGAAGAAGGACCTTCAACAAATACGTTGTCATTGTGATATTGCAAAATCATAGTTGGTACACAGTAAGGCATAGTCCTTCGTCATTTTCAAACTCTTATGATCGCACTGGTCATTTACCTGTGCACACGGGCATATTCCCGCTCCACGTCCCATTGTGAGTGCACATCCGGATGGGCGAGCCGTCCTCCTCCATCCTGTATCCGGGCTGGCACTGGAAGGTCACGTTCTGGCTGATGGTGAAGTCTTCCCCGTAGCGAAGGCCGTTCGCCGGAACCCCGGGATCGCCACAGTTTATCACTTAGAAATTGCAGAGAAGAAAGGTTCAGGGTTACGGTTAGCTTTTGGAATAGGTGTAGGGTTAGGGGCTTGTCCATTAACTCCACCTGTATTAGCATGGATCTAATTTCCTTTAGAGTCCTGTAGTAGTCAAGTGATGCCTGGGAGCGACCGAGGTTGTCTTGGGTCTCGCTTTGGAATCACATTAACATTCTCTTGACTGTACCTATAAAGTCCTGTCCTTCATAGCCTAATAGCTATTTTAAATTCCTCTATAGCCGCCACCGGTTGTGTACATGACTATTAATAGATATCCTGTCATCTTTTTCCTGTATGCCAAGCGCCGGGGAACCTTTTGTCCTATCACAGGCCAGTCAAGTCCTTATGAAGTCCAAATAGGAAGAAAAGTACGGTGGGGAACCTTTTGTCCTATCACAGGCCAGTCAAGTCCTTATGAAGTCCAAATAAGAAGATAAGTACGATATCTCTCTCTCTCTCTCTCTCTCTCTCTCTCTCTCTCTCTCTCAAAAGGATATATATTTGTGTTCATTTTATTTATATTAAATTGTGAAGGTATTCATTACTCTTCTAAATTGTAATAATTTTGAAATATGTGTTAGTCACTAAATATTTGGGGAACCTGTTTGGGGAAAATTGACCCAGTGCAATTTGCAATATTTATTTTGTAAACTATGGCTGAACAGTAACATACAGTAAATACTTGCCGTCAAATTGAATATGGCGGTGAATAAAAAGGGCACTTATGTTTGGCTTAAATGTTTTTTTGTCCTGTTTACACAAACGTTTGCAATGGGGAGTCTTTGGAAAATTTGCTTTCCAAAAAGGGATCCACGACTCCAAAAAGTTTGAGAACCCTTGATCTAAAATACTGCCAACAAAAGAGAGTATAAATTATAAATACAAGAAGAGAATATGTCTGAATTCGGATGAGTTATTTGAGTTATTATGAGGGGAGGGGAGAGTAAATTTACACTGTCGCTCAGTGTGGTGCATTGAGTAGTGAGTTTAATTTATTGCATGACCTCGCTTACAACTCAAAACATTTGGAAATGCTATTAAAATGTTCCAGAACAAAGGGTAGATATCTGCAGGTATCATTATATTGTTGAAGTACATTACAAAGTAACTGTATTTTTGTACTTAAAAAAAAAAAAAAAAGTCCTACTGGTACAGTTGGGCTGTATTCCTGACCAGGTCCCATTGGCCAGACACAGCCTGGTGGTGGCGCCGGAGAGCAGGTAGCCATCCATGCAGGAGTAGATGACCGAATGAGAGAAGGTGGTCCCGTCCAGACGATACACTCTTCCGTTGCTGGGAGTACCGGGATTACCACACTGGATGGCTGGAAAGCAAACAAATACACACTTAAATAAGTAGTGTTACCAGTAGTGTGAAGAACTAAGTACTAATACTTCCTTACTGTACTTCAGGAAAATTTCCGTGGGTAGAATTTTTACATGCACTCCCCTCTATGTTCCTCCACTTACGTTTACAGAAGGGCTGCGTTCCCGACCACGTCCCATTGGGGAAGCACATCCTCTCGGCCGATCCGATCAACTCATATCCCTCGGTGCAGCTGAAGAACACTTTGGAGCGGATGCGGAAATCCGTCTGCTCCCTCGACCCATGGGACGGGATGCCCGGATCGCCGCAGGAGCCGGTCGTGTCCCCTGCGTGTTTGGAGGGGAAAAAAAACAAAAACACCTGCTTAAAAACAGTCTAGAGGCTACTAGTTTTTTAGTAGTGTGTGTCTATAAGACAGTGATTCAATAGTGTGTGAAAGCGTTTCCAAAAAAAAAAAAACATTCAGTACTGTGTATGAGAGCATTTCAGTAGTGTGTATAAAAAATAATCCTGAATTATATCTTTGATGGCTCACGTATGAAAAGCTATCACGAAAGCACATGTTCGAAGTGTGTGTGTGTCTTCATAAACTTAAATTGAGGCTGAAGTGAGTGCGAGAGCGAGTGTGTGATCTTCTGCTTTGTCCTTGGAGATCGCACGGTCAGCAAATTGTGCCTGACAAATGTGTGTGCATGCTTTTAGACATACACATAAATGTCTCACGCAGACACACACAATTTAAATGATAAATGCTACTTTATTATTGCTGCTGCTGCTGCTTTGCTACATAATTTGGCATTCACATATTGACCTAACCAATATGGTTTTGAACTAATAAAGCTCGTTGGCCATCTCAACAGGGGTTGGGTATTTACTACTCGTGAAATTAAAGCACTCGCATTACTAGAAATATGACTTTCTTCTAAAACAATTAGGATTTTATTTGACATTGAGACGAGCAATTATTGGTCATACTTACCAGTACACAGAAAACGATTGTTAAATATGCTACAGCTAATTCATCTAAATCAAAGAGTTATTGCGCGACGATGATGTCAAGGGATCACCAAGCTTCGTCCAAATGTTATTCAGCGGTTAATTGTAACCTTTGGTATACGTTCACATTTTATATCAGGATTAACATAGTACATTACAATGAACAAATTATAATAATCAGCCGGAAGGCAGAGCAGCTAATAAAAAAGTGTCCATTAATTCCATTAAATGAAAACAGAAACACTCAAGTCAGGGAACTTCATTGGACGAATAACATTCTTCATTTTCAGGGCCATTTGATTCCAAGAGATTTTTTGTTTTGTTTCCTCTCTTGACTGCATTTTTGTTTCCTTTACGAGCAATATGAACACAATATTGTCAAATTCATTCAATCATCTATTATGCAAGTGCATTAAGCACTGTTGCATCTGATTAGAAATGTAAGCTGACTGAAAAGCCGTGATGACATGAATGCGATATAGTCAAAATGATAGCCCTGATGTTTGACTTCTGAGGTCAATTAAAAGCTTAGACATTTGTATTCATGAGCGACCTACACTCTGTGATTATTTTGCTGCAATCAAGGCCAAACATTTCAATACAAAGGACATAATCAAACGAGCATAGTAGAGAATTGTGAGGTTTTTTTTTTTTTCCTTAAAGATGTAGTAGAATAGTCCCATTTTCTTGGCTGCAAAAGTGACAAAACGCTAAGGGATGACTTCAAACCTGTTGAAATGAGTTCAAGTACGTTTTTAGAAAGTTCCATAGAAATACTTTTCATCTACTGTATGGTATTCGTGTATGTCATGATTTACCGGAGCAGAAGGGCATGGGGGCGCTCCACATGCCATTGAGCTGACACATCCTGGAAGCCTCCCCCTTTAGCTGCCTGCCACCCAGGCAGGAGTATCGAACCGTCGAACCAAATGTAAACTTATCTCCACTCAGCACGCCATTAGGGGGAGAGCCGGGGTGGCCGCAGTCAACAACTGAAATGAAAGAGAGAGCATCAGAGGGCTGTAAAGGAAGTGATTGATGGCGCTTGAAGAAAAAAAAAAGATGGCTTTAGCACACGGAGGATACCATTTCAATGAGGGCAAGTGTCACCATTTTGGCTTTTTTTCTTCCAAAAACCGAAGCAAAGGCAAGAAATTTACATGAGCTGTGTTTTGTTTTTTTTTTCTTACTTTGAGTGGAAACAAAAGGACCAGAGGTTAGAATATTTGCTATCACTTGCCGCCATTGTTCCCATAGGGGTTGAAATCCTTAATAATGACTTTTTCATTGCATACAATTTTGGATAAAGTACAATACAGTATATCAGCAAATAAAATGATTATGACCTTCAAACATCAGCCAAAAAAAAAAGCCAAAATATTGAAAAATATTGGCCAACTATCTTTTTGCTTTTACTACTCGAACCATTTAGAGCGGCTGGATTCAAGTAACACTAGTGTCATTTTTTAATACACATAAATCTAAAACATAACCTTGTATTTCTACATATAAATAATATAATGTGCTGAGGAAATTCTTCTGCGGAGCTGTCATTCCAAAAAAAACAAAAAACAAATTGTAATATTTACAAGAAATTAGGTGTGGGAAAGTTAAAAAAAAAGTTAAAAAAAAAACAACAACATAAAATTCATAGTGCATCAAAAAGTAAGCATAAATGTATTAAATATGACACTCATTCAACTGCAAAATAGATAAATGTGAAGATGTACTGTCCAATATGCAATGCATTGTGTGAAACATTTTTGTTCTCTTTTTTTAAACAATATACAGTATTTAATGGTGAATTTATTGATGAGGAACAGATACCAGGTTGGTGGGGAAACAAACGTTATTTTATAATTGATCATTTTGAAAAATAACAGGCCAATTAATTGGATGCTGGCATATTTTTCCGGCAAAAATCAACCAATATATAAAAAAAAAACTGTCGGTCAGGCCCTACAGTATATCGATTGTTAGTGCAGTGAAATCTACAAAGTGGAACAAGCTAAAAGTTGTGAGAAAACAAAATGTCAGACTCTTGTGAGGAAAAAAAAAAGTGATCATTTGTGATGAAAATATTTTTGCGCAATTTTGCACGGAAAAATTTAACCTTTGCACAACAATTGTTCCAGTTCCATAACGTGGACTGAATTGTACTGTATTAGTGCGTGCCTCACCAATGCATTCCGGCAACGGCTTGTCCCACTGTCCAGTGGGCTGACAGCTCAGCACGGGCGAGCCGAACAGATAGTAGCCCGGGTTGCAGTCGTAAAAAACCACCGTGCCGAAGGTGAAGTTGCCATGCTCGATTTTGCTTTGGCGGATGGAGTTGGGCGGGATGCCGGGGTCCGAGCAGTTGACCACTACGGACACATGAACACGGGCAAACGCATGTGTTATTTGGCATTAACCTGACAGGCTCACCTCTCCTCGCCCTTAAAAAACATGTGGAAGAGAAATGGATAAAATGGCAAGGTGGGTCCTTATTTCTGTCAATTAAAAAAAAAAAACTGACAATGGACCATCTATTTAGCTATCAATCATGACATAAAGGCATCTCACAAAATCTCTTTGTCAGTGAGGGGAAAATAATTTTTGGAATCTTGCAGGTGAGGGGCTCTATATTAAATTTGCAGCCTTGCCCAGAAGGGGCAGTAAAACACATGCCTACATACATACAGTACACAAAGAAGATTATCACAACTGCTTCGTAATATTCAGTGTTTTGTCTGTTTAGAAGTATTGCATTTTTTGTGTTCAGTTATGGATGCTATTTTTACTAGCGTGCAATTGATGTATTTGGAGTGTGTGTTAGTATTAAGCTAGCGTACTTTATTTTTCATTCTTTTTTTCACTTTTATGATTTATAGTCGCTTCTATTTACTCCTTATTTACATATAATTTATTCTATTTATTCAAATTATTCACACATTCACTGTCAAACGGATCTTTGATGTGTATAGCTGTCAATGGCAGTGAATGCAAATTTTGTTGTATATCTGTGTACAATGGCAATATCTGTGTACAATGGCAATATTTTTAAATACACGTGTTCTATTTTATTTTATTCTGTTTGCCAAAGTTAAGTTTGGTCGAATACAAAATTTAAATTTCAACTTTGTTTAGTTGGACAGTAATTTGGAGCTTGACATCTTTTTGAAAAATTGAAGAATCAGACTAACTTGTTTTGTTGTAAGGTTTACTGCTGGTATCTAGCGCCCATTACGTCAATAATAAACTGATGCTCCACTTATTTAGACATTTTCAACAGTAAAATGTTACTTGACTATAATTAATTTGATGCCAAAATGATTTTTAATGTAAAATCAAAACCCTTATGTATTCATTTTTTTGCCACATGTTGTGGGCTGAAAATGACATCACCTCTTTTTTTTTTAGATTGGTCATGTGACATTAGTCACAGTCAATTGAGCCTTTAGCATGTTTTCAGGGCACAAAAGGGGCAAAATGTGTTTTTAAAGACAATACAGGTAATTGTATGTGAAAAATAATTCTGTCATCAAAATATTTACAGCCTAAAAACTTTTTCCACAGAAAACGGCTGAACAAGTATACTACCCCTTTTAGTTTTTGGTCAAAATGATAAATTATGATTTATCCCAAAAGTACATTTAGGGGTGAATACACTCAACTTTTCTCCCCACCTTTACACGTTGGGGGCGGGTGGCTCCACTGGCGGTTGGCCTGGCAGTGGGCACGGGCCGGCCCCTCCATTTCGTAGCCCCGGTTGCACACGAAGCTTACAACGTCGTTGAGGTTGAAGCCGTTTCCCACCGTGCGGCCGTAGATTGGGCTGCCTGGGTGGCCGCAGCTGATGGCTGAAAGCAAATGCCAAATCATGTTAAAATTTCCTCTAATAATGTAATTTTTAGAATCTTTATAGTTTATTTTACAAATATAGATGCCTCCATTGTTTCCTATGAGGAAAATGCACTTAACCGAATCGTGGTTCGCAAAAGGCTTATATACAGTACATATATCTTACTTCGGGATGTCTAAATAAAGCAAGCGACTAAGCAGCGAGTGTAGTTGTTATGGAGACATGTTGATGATTCAGAAGCACACCATAAACGTTTGAGCTTTTCATTAAGCATTACTCCATTTTCTCCTTCGATTACGTGATTGATTCCTCGGCGAGAAAAACAAATTATATGCCTTGAGGAACTGGTGTCTGAAAGAGCATAAAAAAAGAAAGAATAAAGGCTCACATGGCGCTGATTCATAGACATTCATCTCCTTCATCAGTACACCGCCGCAGACGGCCTCACGGGCAATTTACGGATGTCATATCAGGAAATATCGTCCCTCGCCACCCCCCGGTGTTGGTTTTGAGTGTCCTGCTGTGTGGCGTTGTAATTATTCATCCCCTTGCTTGATTCAATGGGGCTGCTTAAAAAGTTTGAGCGCTGACGCCGCTATTTTTGACGTTTGCACGAGGAGACAGCCGGAGAGAGGAAGCGGAGGGGGATGATGGGACAGGGAAGGAAACCAGAGAGGAATGCTGACGAGAGAGGACGGGAGAGAATGGGATTTTTTTTTTTTTCATTTAATCAGAGAGAATCAGAAGTTTGTGCATACACATTTCATCTAATGCTCTAAGACGCACACAGGCAAAAGTCTAAGTGTGGGAACCACTCATCCCCCTAATAACAGCATCATTTGCCTGCTATATTTGGCCTTGAGACTTCGTGCATAAACGAGTACAATAAAAATGTCGCATTAAGAATACATCAATTAGATACTTCAAAATCATATTTTCCTTTGGGTCTTTTTTTTTGCCTTTGTTTTGGTTTTCAGAAAAAGGAAGTTGTTTGCGCAAGTCCATTATGTTCAATGACAAAGGTATGTACTTTTCATGGTGCAGTGAGGTCATCAAGTGCCGCATGAAGGTGTTCCTTACTCAACAGATGGAACATAATGTGATAATGAAGCCTCTTCTGTGGGCGCGATGCATACATAGCCGCTTGTTGTCTTAAGAGCTGGGTGGCCTTTGGGCTGAAAAGGTTGTCATGGCGACAGACCCTTCAAGGCACTTGATGAGATTCATGATTTGTTTCTTTTTTGCTTACGTATGCAGATGGGAAGCTGCCCGGACCACTGGTTGTCCTGGAGACAGATTCGAACCGACGAGCCTATCAGTCGGAAGCCGGGAAGGCACTGGTACACCACTGTGTCGCGGTAACCAAAGTTCTCTCCGATCACTTGGCCATTGACGATGCCTTCGGGGATGCCGCAGTGACCGGCTGCGGCATAAAGACAACACACAGACAAACACATGCTGGGTAAACTCAACTAAAGTCAAGGCTTATTGGCTAGAACAGTAGGGAACAGGGATTGAAGGCTAATGTGGCTTTAGAACAGGGCTGGCGAACCTACACACTCTGCCTTGGTGAGTGCCTGAGGCCTGCCAGAACTACATAAAGTAGCACTCTACTGACAATGTGAATGAGACTCTTGGTTGGGGCCAGGGGAAAAAAAAAAAAAAAAAAGGAAACCGAGCCAGTTAAGTCGACTTCAAAATTAGGGTGACTAAAAACATCTACGTCAAAGCTCCGCCGGGATGACGTTTGCACCGCCGTTTTCTACACCTTGCAGATGGAAGCATTGGTGGCAAGGGAGAAAGCACCCCTGCCCAAAAGATAGAGGATATTACAAGTTTGGGATCATTTCCAATTTAAAAAAACAAACAAACAAAAAAAAAACACTGCCGAACCATCATTGCAAAGTAGAAAAGGCATACAACAGTAGGACTAAATCAAATAAATAATAAAGGCGGCTCGGTGGCGTAGTGAATAGCACGTCAGCGTCATCGTTAAAGGGACCTGAGTTCAAATCCACCTCTCTTCAGCCTTCCTGTGTGGAGTTTGCATGTTCTTCCCGAGCCCATATGGGTTCTCTTCGGGCACTCTGGCTTCTTCCCAAACTCCAAAGACATGGTGCTGGTGTCTACTAAATTGTCCTTAGGTGTGATTGGGTGTGTGAATGTTTGTTCGTCTCTGTCTGCCCTACGATTGGCTGGCAACCAATTCAGGGTGTCCCCCGCCTACCGCCCGAAGCCAGCTGGGGTAGACACCAGCAATCCTGCGACTTGTGAGAATAAGCGGCTCTGGAAAATGGATGGATGGATAAATAATAAAGAAACATTATACAAAGATTGTCTTGATGTATAACCACCACTTAAAAGCCGAATGGTTAATACTACTTGTGCGCTTAAAAACGCTTACTGGTTTGGCAGTTAGAAAGTTCCAATGAAGACAATATTAGCAAATAAATCCTCCCAAAATAAAGGAAATACTCTCCCACACAGCCTTTTACCCGAGAATTTAAACTGTCACTACAAACAATCTATAGTGTTCAAATTTTAACCAAAAAGACAGAAAAGAAAATGAAAACGAAGAAGGAAATACAGGATGTTTTTGACCTTCATAGTAACTATGAGACCGCTCCAACTCCTTATATATTTGTGAATTAAATGGTACTTAATCTTAGTGTTTGTTGACCTGAATTGATTGGGTAAACGCTAAAATGCTAATACTAATAATGAGTGCTAAACTCATGTTCTACCATAGAAGACTATAAAAAAATGGGGTGGGGTGATTCTTCAAATTTTCAATGAAATAATCGATAGCATTATTGTTTTTAAAGGGATTCAGCTCACAGCCCTACACTACAAAAAAAAAAAGAAAAAAAAGAGTGTCTTTTGCCACTTTAGGGCCACTATATTTTCCTTGTGGAGACTAGCCGACATAAAACATTAGTTTTCTTACTGAGGCGTAAAGGTAGATCCGACATTTATTTGCCTTTCTTTCCTTTTGTGAAGACCCTCAATTATTTATCAGTTTACAAAGGCTCAGGCGGTCAATTGGCCCGCAAACATTTCTACAGATGCATCACTGTCTTTTGTGTTGTTTCCAGAAGAAGAAAATAGAGATGTGCATGTGTTCTTTTGAAGATGAGTTTCCTAATTGGATTGGGATTCTTGTTCTTTTCAACTCCCGCCATCATATTTGATTCCCTCAGTTCCACGCAAGGCAGTTAATGAAAGATGATGAAACACGTTTGCAAAGGATTCTCCTAGTCGGACTCAATGATTGTGACATGTCAATTTGGATGATTGGCATCAGATTCATTCTACATTTTGTTTGATATGATTAATAAATTCTTGTGTGTTTTGTGGTAACATGAAAGACCTTGGGGGGTTCTTGCTTTGACATGTTAAAAAGCTTAGGAAAAGCTGATCAAGACGTGAACACAAATACAGTGGACCCCGGGTTACAGCTTCCCTAGCTTAAGTTTTTCGTTCACTTGTTACATTTTTCCCGCTTTACTGCATAAACAACAATTACTAAATTCAAACTTGCCGTTGCGTGTGTGTATGACTGTGCGAGTTGCACTATGCGTATACGGCACTATATGCGTCGCTGCATAGTTACTAAGATGCTAGACTGATATTGGTCGTGTCAATATGACGCCAATAACAAAAGACTTGATCTCGTGTGAGTGCTTACTACATCGTATTTATTGATTTTAATGCTTAATTAATATGGCCATAACTAGCTCAAGTCACGACCGTCCTAAGGTAAATAAAACTTCATTTTTCCTTCATATATTTTTTTTATTTAATGAAGTTATTTGATTATATACAAGTATATTATATAAACAGTGTACTTGCTATACTATTTTGCTACAATTTTTTAATTACCATTGGTTTCTATCGCCCGCCAGATGACAATTTCGCCAGACGATACCAACTCCGAAACGGATTAATTTCGTATGGCGGGGTTCCACTGTACCCAAATAATAAACATGCCACTGAAAATTTGCATTGCTTTTCCCAAACTTTTTATGCCACGCACACCCTCTAACACTTGAGAGCCATAAAGAGACACCGGCTTGACTATTACTGTAGAGCCCCAGCTGCTTCTCCACTCATCTAGTTATGACGAGTCACCATTTCCCATTATTTTGCTTGGGAATTCCCAAACTGTTACTCCTTCAGGGAAGGAGTGAAAGTAAAAGTGTAACGGCTAATGACGATGATTGATGACGTGCGCCTTGGAAAACAAAGAGGAGAATGGAAACTCGGAACACTCCAGAGCCAGATAGAGAAAATATATATTGTATTACAGCTAGCTGTACAAATCGTATAGCAGCTAGCGGATAATACCGTCTATTCATGTAGTTAGCATTTCCTTTTATGCAGTCTAAACTGGGGTGCACTCACCCCTCCAGGGGGTCAGTAAGATTGAAAGCCTAATGGCAGTTTGCTATAATACCTAATAAAACATTTTGTGCTTTGATCATGATTAAACATGAGTTTGCTAGGAGGGGTTAGCCTCCTCATGTTTAATCATGATCAAAACACACGAAAAATTATTAGCGCCAGTTCAGCCGGGACATCAAAGAGGGTGTGTAGTTTGGAAATACATTGAGAAATATTGCATTTACAACAAAGAGGCCCAAACTCTATCGAGTATTAAAGCCCTAGCTGTTTATTTACTCATAGCGTTATGACTAATTAGCATTTCCAAACTGTGATGCGTGCACGTCTTCGGGGTTGTGTGAAATTAAAAATGTAATAACAGTTTGATATAATAACAAATGATTTGTTATGTGTTTTGAACATAATGAAACACCAGAGAGCTACAAAGGAAGCAAGAAGTCTGTCGGGATATCGAAGGGTGTGTTACGCTTAAAATAAAATAAAAAAGAAAGAAAACAAATAAATTAGATTAAAAAAAAATGGAAAAACTGGAGTGACGCAGGGTTTGTGAAATATTCTTCGAAAGTCATTAAAAGTCAGGTAAATGTCAACTTGGCTAGAACATGGTCTCTAATCTGCAAATAAACATTACATCCAAAGTCAAATCACGTAAAACACTTCCAAGTGCTTTTTTTTTTCCCCCTCTTGCCTCGGAGTAAGCAGTACGAGCGTAAACCACCAAGGACAAGAGAACGCTTTCATTTCAGGTAAATTCAATTTCTTTTTTTCTTTGTATATATCTTAAGCCAAGCCTTTTTCAACAGCATGGTTTGGAATCTAAATGCTGTTTATGTGTCAGCAAACAGCTCTTGGGTGCCATAACATCTGTCAGTGCCTGACATTTGTGTCTTTTTTTCTTTTTTACTGAAGAGGTAAAAAAAAAAAAAAAAAAAAAGGTTTGCTGGTGAGGTCAAGGCCAGAAGAAGCAGCTGTGAAAGCAGATGAGGGTGTGGGGGTCATCTCAGCTACCTTTAATATGTCCTCATTAGACGGGCGAGAAAAATACAAGCTCCTCTTGAAAGGGAGAGCTTTCTGCACTTGTGATTGGCTAATTAGCGTTTAAATCCACGTACCTAAACAGCGCGACTCGGTTCCGCTCCATAGCCCGGATGACAGGCACTCCCTGACGGCCGAGCCCACCAGCATGAAGCCGGCGTCGCAAGCAAAGATGGCCGTCGCCCCGAAGGTCGTCTGTGTGCCGATCTTCTTGCCACTGGGTGGGGACGGCAGCTCGCCGCAGGAGATGACTAACAAAGACAAGGCACAGAAATAAGTAAGAAGAAAAACTGAAAGACAGGCAGGTGTAAGCAAGAATCCCTCCAGGCTGCTGGGGTGATGTTTGCTTGTTTATATTACTGTACTGAGACCCAATCTATTATTTTGTGTTCACAGCAGTGCACTCACACTACGCTACTAGGTGTGTGTGTGCGTGTCTGTGTGCGTGTAGGTGTGTACGTGTGACTCAGTTTTTTTTTTTTTCCAACCCACTCTCAAAGTATAAAAGACCTCCAGGTTACGGCATCCCTGGCTTTGGTTTTTTTCACGTTACGAAGTGGAATACTATGTTTTTTCGTCCTCTACGGTATTTTTCCAGCTTACGGCCTCAAGAACTGCCATGACCTGTAAGGGTTGGCTGTGTTTATGATGTTTTGCCTCCCTCTTCAGGCGTTCTTAGGTAATTGTTTTTATTTTCTGGTCGTGTCAAACTGCCTGCGCTGCAACGCGTCACTAAGATTCTGGTCTGCTATTGTTCGACGTCACGGTGTCAGTAAGATGCTAAAGACTTGATCGCTTACACATCATATTTAATGTGCATTTTTGTGCTTAATTCAAACATGAATTGGTTAGCCATGGGTCCCAAGATTGCTAGTAATGTTAAAGGGAGAAGTAAGATGATGATTAGTATGGAAACGAAGCTGGAGATAATCAAGAAATACAAAGATGGCTAGGCTAGGCTACCATTGCTCGGGATTATGTGGGTCATTTTCACCTAGGGTTTCCTTATTTTTCTATAATGTGGCAAAAGATAACATTTATACAAATGCTATTGTAATGTATTGTATATGTTGATTTTACATAAGTTCAGCATAAGTTTTGTACAGATAAACTACCTTGAACATTTATTGTTCCTTCCAAATGGGTAACATTGAGCCGCAACATAACAGGATAGTTAAGACAGTGTTGTGCACACTGTAAAAAAAGGTTTGCTATTATACCAGCCACTATACCACAGTTTAGCAACAAGTTGCTCCATGTTCCAATTAAATTGTTCTTATTTTGAAAATAAAAAGTACTTCTCCAGACAAGACATTACATGGATTTTAATTACATGTGCTGACACCTGCAAAAACTCTGCTAAGATTTCACATACGCACTCAAACCTGAGTGCTGCATAGACCTGAAAAAACTTTAAATTAAGTCATATATTTGTTAGGATAGCAGTCACTATACCACAGTTTAGCAACAAGGTGCTTCGTGTTCAAATCCATTTGCTCTTATTTTGAAAATAAAAAGTACTGTTCCTGTCACGACATTCAACAAGCTTCTAATTATGTGTTGATGCTGTATCTGCAGAAGCCTATTAAAGTCTCACGCTGCCCTTTTGCGGCACGCTGACCGAAAACAATCACTCACTCTGACAATGTGGCCTCTCATTCTTCCAGCTCCACACGCCATTTGGGAGGCACTGGATGTGAGCGGGTCCTAAGCGGTAGTATCCCGGGTCACAGGTGAAGACGATGCGGGTTCTGTACTCGTAGTGCGAGCCGTTCACTATCCTCCAACGGCCGTGCTCCAGGGAGAAGGAGCCGATGCTGGGGCACACCACCACTACGACAATGAGACCCATTGACAAAAGGCTCGCGACAAACAGAGGTTATGCCAACGGGGTTTCGTGGCACCAACCGGAGCACCGCGGGATCTTGTTGTGGTTGCTCCACGTCCTGTCGGGCTGGCAGATGGCGGACGTCAGCTCTTTGCTGGAGAGCCTGTAGCCGTCGTTGCAGAAGTAGGAGACACGCGTTCCCACCGAGTAGTCGGCTGTTAAAACGCCGCCGTTTGTTGGCGCCTTGGGGGCTCCGCACGAGACAGCTTGGGGAGAACGGAAAGACGCGTATGCAAACTCAGAGTTGTTCGATTGTGGACTCCATGCGCCATTTGGCTTTCGAGCATGCTAATTATATGCGTTCTTTTCTTGGGATGAAAACAGATGGTACGTCCAGCTCCATCACTTAAAGTGAGCTTAGCTATTCATGTGCATTTTACTCATATCAGAATCAAAGTCAATTTTTCAGTTGTTAAAAAAAAATAGGAGTATTTGATTATGCCTTATCCAGTAACTCTTAAAGGGGAAGTCACCAAAAATGTTTTCTGCACATTATTGTCTAAATACATCATTTTGCATTTGTGAAATAGGAATTAATCAGCAAAATCCACTTATCCATCTCAGGGACGGCCTTGCTGTTAGTGACTATCCTGTGGAAATAACATCACAGTTGCCAAGGTAACAACCAATCTCTTATTGTAATAAAAAAAAAAAAAGGAAAAAAACTATGTTGACTTCCCTTTTAGTACAATACGTTGGTACTCTCAAGTGGCACAAAAAAATAATCACTGCCCAGTTATAACAGCCAAAAGTGAGTAATTTTCTATAGTTTGATAACTAAATTATTTTTCCATGAACATTTAATACTTTTCAAAATATTTTATGTCACTTGTTGCTAGCTAAAAATGAACACATGCCGAACACAAAGTTAATCACGGCTCAGCTTGAGATGTGTCACGTGACCAAAACCAGCAAAAAAGTGGAATATGTGTTTATAAAGGCATTAATTGTACATAAAAAAGTCATTATAAACTAAATATTATCGAGATATTAATTTTATCCAGCCATTTTTAAATTACAGGCTCAAGTTTTATAACGACCAATTATGACACACCTTGCTGAACATCACATGACAACAGTTGAGCCGTGATTGGCCACTACTTTAGTCTTGTGATGTTTTTTGTCAACAGCAAGTGGAAAATTGTGTTTTAAAAGTATGAATCACCCGAAATATAATTTAGCTTTCAAATTAATTGCATTATAGACAAACAACTGATATATGTTTTGCTGGCCTTTAACACCTGCTTCCTGTTTTAAAACATGAAGCTGTACTTTTGTTTAACCGATATACTTAAATTAAACTTTTTTTCCATTTTTTTTTTTAATCCCACACACCTTGGCACGCTGGCACCGGCGAGTCCCAGGCATGGTGGCCAAGCAGCTTGCGGCGGCAGGTGGCCGTGGCGTTGCCGATGAGGTGGTAGCCACGGTCGCACGCCCAGCGTACCACGCTGTTGACGTGGCCGCCGGTCTGCGACGAAATGGAGCCGTGCAGCGGTGAATCCGGCGTGGAGCAGTACAGGGCTGCGCACAACAATTCCAAAAAGCCCGTCATGTGGTGGGAAGGACTTGCAGGAAAGCAGTTAATTAAAACATTGAAAGCTGGAAGCTTATTGTCATTAACACCATGACACTGCAATGGGTTAAATGCTAAATTGTGTCTAAGACTTCCACTTGTGGACCATCAGCTCTTTGCTGGCCCCTGTTTGATCTTTTTTATACTCTAAATAAGTCCCTTTGGGGCTTGTTTAACAGGAGTTTTATTTTCATGTACTTTATCAGGGGTAATGGTGCTAAACAATTACTTGTTAATCAGCATGTTTTTGTGTCACATGCCAGTTGTTACCAATTAAAACTTCCCCTCAGTGACTATGATTTCTAACCTAAACAAGATATTTGTATTATCTCAGCTCTGAAGCATGCTGAGAGGCAGCTAACTTCATAAACAGATCGAGGTGATACTGGGGAAATAATTAAAACGCTGGAGTTCAACTCTCTCTGCAGGTTGCATCGCCTGAAGCCTGCTGGAGGGCAGTTTACTTGTTTTTACAGGGAAGTTCACTCACTACCATGAAACCTTAACCGAAACCCTAGGCTGAAATAAAAAACTCAGAACATTACCCCCAACCGTGAACCCTGACAAATACATTACAAATAGCCTCAACAAACCTTAAAACCCAGCGGAGTGTATTAAGATTTCTTTTCAAATACATTACATATGTTTGAAGATGAGCGCTGGAAACGCAAAGATACTCAATTGTGGAGCCCAACATCAAACCTAACTCAAACCATACCCTAGAACCTAACCATAATTCTTAGCTTTAGCTTTTAGGAGAAAAGACTGCATTTTTAGATCGTTTATGTCATCATTCCACATGAAAAGCTGACATTTTATGCGTATAATTCAAATAATCCAGTTTGAGCTAATTATGACCCACTGTACCACAAAATTAACCGAGTGGGAACATCAAAGACATCTTGCTCTGACTGTCATTCATCACGAACTTAAAGGGTGGAGGAACTAACCAGGTCTGACCGTTATCATTTTCTCCTTCACTGTCAAAACAACTCCTTGAAAAAAAAAAAAAAACACATTGAGAAGGTTCCTCAGCGGACAAAAAGTTCTTGTCCAACTGTCCAAAAAGCAGCACCATCTGTGCTCAGCAGGCTCCACTTGGACAGAGAGTGACCGTTACAGAATGTACTCAACTGCTTGAGAGGCAGTCAGAAGTTAGGCTTGTTTGCTTGAGTTATTTTTAATACCATATTTTCCGCACTATAAGCGCATCGGATTATAAGGCGCCACTTCAATAAATGGCCTATTTTAAAATGCTGTTTCAAATTTAAGGCGCACCGCATTATAAGGCGCATAGAACAGAAGCCACAGTAGTGGTTGGGATTGCGTTGAGCAGATGGAGCTGTGCTAAAGTGTATGTCAACAAAACAATCAGATGAGTCAGTCAAAGACATTATGATTATGATTAAGACAATCAGAAATGAAGTATAAAGATGATTTGTGGAAAGTACTGTCTGAAGAATGGAGAAAAATACCACTTGATTACATTAAAAGACTGTTTAGATCAATGCCAAGACAAAACAAGAGTTTAAAAGAAAATAATTATGGTTCAAATATATTTAAAAGTTATGTAAATATTTTTTAAATTAAAATGCAAACCTTAACATATGTTGTTTTATTGGTTTAAAAACAGTTTCTGGATTCATTTGATAAAATCTCTTGTTTTTTTGTTTTTTTTGTGTCAAAAACTTGCTTTCTTTGCACCTTGTCCCCATACAAATTGCTTCAAAATTGGAGCATGTATACCATTTTAAAATTTCAAAGTGTGTTATAAAAATTGTAGTTGTAAAAAATACATTTATATCTAAAATACAGAGGTAAAAATCTATTATTTTACTTTTTCGTCCCCCCAAAAGTGAAAATTTGAGGTTTATGCGCTGTATAACGCGCACCAGATTATAAGGCACACTTCTGAGAAAATGAAAGGCTTTTAGGTGCACCTTATAGTGCGGAAAATACGGTTGTCATATTCTGGAATCCCTCACATAATTAATGTGAAGTTTTATTTTCCCTTGGGAACCATTTTAGGGTCTGACCCTTGGGAAGCAATCATCCTTCTGTCTGCCTCTGATTATTTTCCATGCAATATGATAAGCTAATTAGTAGTAAAATAAAGTTGGGATACATACTTTGGTACTCACCAACATAGCGGATTCTGAAGCCCCTCTTGTTGGTGCCGTGGTCCGACGACCAGCGCACCAAGAACTGGTGCCCAGAGGTGGTGATGTTGAAGGGCGTCGGGAGGTCACCGCTCAATGTGGCCAATGTTGGGTCGTTGGCGGACGGACCTGAGGTGTGGAGAGGGTGAGGGGCTAAGTTAAATTTTGGGGATGCAAAGTAGTCCCAATGGGTACAAAACATGACATACAATAATTCAACTTAAGGAGTAGGGGTACAGTAAAGTATCAAATGTCGGTTTTGGGAAAAACAATTTGTAATACATGATCATCATCATGTATCAAGACATTTTTAGGATGCGCTTTCATCAATTTAACTTGAGTTTACCATCAAAAATTTCCAACACGTCAAACTCTCTCTCCGTGTGAAAACTTTCAAAGGTGATGGTGACGTTGTAGCCTTTTTCCACACTAACGCTCCATGAACACATCTGCAGATTGGGATAGCTCTCGGGCCAACCGGGACTCAGGATGACACCCGATGAGTCGTATCGTATGTCGTGGGCGGGGCATTGGACTGTAGACAAAAGAAAAATGGTACATTATATGTATTTCACGATTCTCATTAGCGTGGCACTATACTTTATATTAAAAATCCAAGTTGAGACCTTGGCAAGTCGGTGGTGGCGCATCCATCTGTAGTCGCTCTCCCAAACGGCAGGTGAGAATATCACTGCCGACCAATGAGAATCCAGGATGGCACCTGTACCTGATGATGTCACCTAAAAAACCATGAGGAAGGAGTTGATGACATTATGTACGTTCAGGTTTATTCGTATAGTAATATGTTCACCAGCCTGTAGATTTTTTTTCCGTGGTTTATAGTTGCATACAACCACATCAAACACATTTTAGAACAAAGTAACTATTAGCCATTGACATTCAGATGGAATAATTGTATATAAGTAAACACACGTACATATTGGCACACACACACACTCACACACAAAGGCATAAATTATTCCTTATATGGTATTACTGTGAAACTTGAGATCACCTGCTTTGTAATAAAACAAAGAGGAGAACCGAAAGAACTTGGCACTCTCTCTATGTTTTGCAAAAGATCGTTTTTGACTCAGTCTTGTCTTTTCTCCAGTCTCTTGTTCTTGATAACTCTCACATAACTAATAATACTTTGCACCTTAGAAAACGTGAGTTAACAAAAATGCACACTTGAGAACATGTTGGCTGTGATTACTACACGAGCTACAATTAAAGCTAGTTTATTCATTTATTTTGTTACCACAATCAGGTATTAAAAAAACGTTGTCAATTACTATTTTTATCCTCTAGGCACAAGCATTAGCCACTATCTTGCTAGCTGCTGTTAGGCTTGCTTTTGGGAAAAAGTCAATTCACATAATCCTGTTCAGAGTTCTTTGCTTATCACTACCATTAGCTGATAACTTGCTAGCCACAGACAATTTTTTCTGATCTATTTTTGTATAATTAATTTATTCAGCAAAAATGAATTAAAAAAAGATAAAAATATCTTGCGGGCCGCTGTTCGTCCCTAGCATCAGCCACTAACACCAATGTTGCAGACTGGTTATTTATTTATTTATTAACAACACATTTCCCTCTTCTTAGCCTTTAGCCACCACACTTTGCAGTGGGCAGAATGTGTTTCGTTCTACAAAACAAAAACATTGGCTGCTAGCATTAGCTGATGACTCTGGAGTAACAGATTTACTTGTTTCTTTTATTCTAATAAAACTGTAATTCACCATTTTTTTCTTATTTGAAAAAGTATTATTGAATTGGTGTTGCATCTTCAACAGTTGACTTCACAACAGTTGAAGTTCACAATAAAAACAGCGTTGCATTATTATACCTTTGCCGGAAAAAGAGCATCATTTCAGACTTTTTCGATTCATCGTATGCTTGCATACTGTGTCAGCTCAGCAAGTTATTTGTGCGTTGCTTGAAAATAAATTGTCTTTCCCGAACTTCAGTCCGTCTCGTTTGCAACCCGCCATCAAAGTGACATGTCTGGAGGCGGCAAAAATGGACGCACGGGAGGATGGACGGACGGACGGCTCACCTATCTCCAACTCGCCGTCTTCCATCAGCATGTCAGCGTTGGGCACCTCCGGAGGGGGCTGGCAGACCCTTAATTGGTAGGCTGGAAGATGGATGACACACAGCACCGGAAAGGGAAGCAGAGAGGAAAACATATATGAGTGTAGAAGGCAGCATACAGGTTAAAATGCACCATTTATTTTGCTTTATGCTTTACTTAACCTTGCGATTGAACCCCTTATATGCGGGTGGTTAGGTCAGCAAAGAAGCCAGAGTGGCCACACAAATACACTGCTTGTCTTGAACCATAAAAGGAAACAGCCACCCGGCTGAGAGGCTGTAATCGATACGACCGCATGACCATAGATCACTTAGTAACCTGCCGTGCGAGTGGGATGGAGAAAATACAGAGAGGGAGAGAGCTAAGAGCTATAAGTCAGGATAAAATTGATGACGAAAACGAGACCTGCCAATAAGTATCAGCTGCAGTCGTGCATATCAAAAGCATGCAGATTTTTCTGTGCCCAACGATTGATCTCAACTAATCTCAAAAGCTTTTTCATAGCAACTTCGTTGAGCTGACCTTGTAATGTTAGGAGTTTTCACATTTTATGGTGAGTCATTAAACTTCGTAGCTCGGCTCCGCCCACGTGGCAATGGCAAAAACTCGAACGATTAGCAATTTAGCGTCATCCATCTATCTTGTATGTGGTTTGAATTTTGTAGGAGCCCAAAAAACAACAAAAAGCTCTTGGTCAAGATCTTTTTGGAAAAACCCAAGAAAATAGGGGAATTTTGACCTAACTTGAGCTTTTAGATGTTTATATGTGATATCAAAGGAAAAACATTTATAAAAAAAAAAAGACTAGAAGGCTAAAATATTGCATTGATCGCCAAACATGACGACGTTCAATATGCCACACTTTCGTTCCATCTACATGCTTGCAAACGGGAGGTCGAGAGGTACACCCTATAGGTGTCAAATTTAGCCCATGTTTACTGCCATTAAAAGTTGGAAATCCAGTATTGTCAATTTTGAAAACAAAAATATTTAATTGTGCATTTTTCCTGATTTTTACATGAATCCTTTCAACGGCAACTCGTGAACCAGGTGCAGTAGAAATTTTTGAGTTGGGACTACAAAGCCACCGGAGGGCACTAGCAGACAACTTATGACATTTGCCAGGCTTTCAATTACTTCATTGAGTGGCTTAGCCTGCACTTAGCCACAGTGCAAAGTTCTTTGCTATGCATCGTGGGACTTTTAGTTGACAAAAGGTTTCGATCCAATAATTAAATGTTCCAGGACAGCATTTATTTTGCTGAATGGCAGTGCTTTATTTCATGCAATACATAACATTGATTCTGTATATTGCCATCTGCAGCATTGAATAGCTATTAACGTTTTTTTTCCTCACAAAAAGAAAATTCTTCAAAATGAAACAGCCTTGAAAAAAAATATATATATTAATAAATATACATATGGATGAAGAGGACATTTTGAAGGGTTGAAAGTAAAACTATATTTAGATTTGACGATTTTGACCCTTTAAAAGTTGTGTGATAATGAGGCCAGGTTATTGAAACATCCAGGGATTAAAATGGCTGCTTCAACTCAAAGAGGGGAACTTTTTATATGTTTTCAGAAATGGGTTCTTGAGAGATTTTTGTAGGGTTATTCATGAAACACGTGCCTAACAAGTGTCATGAGTGAAGGCGGCTATAGGGGCTCACATTTGGTAGCAGACACACACACGTACTCTGAAGCACATACCTATGATATGGACCTTCATTTTATGCACACAATGCTAACAAGCAGTGTCCTACTTTTTATCCAACTGCAGGCTACAGCATACAATCACCAACCAGCTTGGAAAAAAAAAAAAATCTCAAAATACTCTAACAGATGGGGCTGTTCTTTTTTTCGACAGCTACGACCTACCAACATGATTCATTAAGAGCCTGACATCTGTATGAGGGGGGAAAAAAAACAATTACATGGAGAAGTGATGAACAGAAACCTCTGGAATTATACAAATTTCTGTGAGCAGAGGACAGTAGATCGTCATGTATATGTATGAGAGTGCGCGTGTACATGAGTGTGTGCTTGTATGCGTGTGCACGCCACTGTGTGAACAACTGCGCTGTGAAGGGTAAACAGAGTCAGGAAAGTCACAAGAAATGATTGCGTAGAATTAAAAATTCCATCCCAAAAGGCAACTTTTAGAGGAGGAAAAAAAAACAAAACAAATCCCTGCATCATATTTATCTCAGAGATAAATGTAATAGGATTCAAGAAAGAAACTTTGTGAGTTTTAAAATGAGCTTGAATGTGGTCCCCAAGCTACAAAACCACCACTCTATTATGTTATGTTAATAGCAATTGCGCCCTATCATGGCCCAGTTTATTTTGGCTAAACGGGTAGTCAAGGATATTACAAGCAGAGGGGAGATTCAATGTTTAGGGGTGCATCTCAAATGTAAGAATACCTTGGATTTAATGGCAAATGTAGGGTTGAAAGAAGTCCTTGAGTAATTCTTAGTTCAAAAAAATGTATTTTTTCCCTTGGGTACCCGCTAATTAGTGTACACGTATAACAAAATGTCAAGCCAAATGCAGGAACAATTGTTAATACTATGCCAGAAATGTAATACAAAATACCAGAAATGTAATGAAAAGTTCAACTTGAAAATAAAAAGTTCAATTAGAAAATAATCTTTAGTTTATCGAAAAATGGACATGAATACATTGTTTTTGGTACGTTGTTCCCAGCAGTGTTTTGTGGCATGCGCATTAATATTATTTCCCCTGAAACTGTAGCTATTGACTCCCAATACAAACATATAGAACACATATTGTTCTGACATCATGTTTAATCACCAATTTAAGGCATTAATAAGCAACTTCATTCCAAAAATATTGACATATTGCATCTATTGCTAATGTTTACTAGTGACTCAGGCTGCAGTATAGCTGTGTACTTCATATAGGCTGGCATGATAGCGGGAAATGACTCACACTTTAATGCCTGACACAGTTGCCGTTCCTACTGATCACTTTTTAACAAACCATGGAGAAAAATTTGCCGTTTGATTGGCAAAACTGTCTTTTAGACCAAAAATTCACGAGGAGAAATGTCTAAACTCGAATATTTTGAAGTGTTGTGCTGCTAAGCAGTTGCAATTTGAGTGGAAAAAAAAATGTTGCCATCAAACATTTAAAAAGTTAAAAAGTAAAAAGCTGTTTATTCATAAAAATAACTGGAAATGTGTCATTTGGTCTTTTTTGTTTCTAATCATTTTCATTTAACAAAAGCCTTATAGGCAAGAGCCAGAATTAAGCGCAGGAAAAAATACTTTTATGCTTGAACGTGCAAAGCAGACTGAGGCAGTCTCGGTAAGACTTTAAATACAGTGAAAATATTTACTATATCTTCTTTGTTAGTGTAGTATTTTTGATCATTCTCCAACTAGCACTTAAAAAACTGTTGTCTCGATTTTCAAAAACTCTCTTCCTCAATCTGCCAAAAGTTGCATTTGTACATGCTGGGTGCTGGTGAATTTCTGCACAATTGAACGCTTTTATGGGGAGAAGACTGGCAAGGTGGACGAAATGGTTCAGATTTTCGAATGGGTTGATGTCCAAATATATCTCGAAAGCCTGGAGGGGTGTGTCAGGAGTAGAGTTGGTAGATAAACTGAATTTTCTTAATGTTGATGTCAAGATCCTGGAATTGGTAGGCTCTGACATAAAAAAGAAAAAAAGAAAAACTCATGACGTTTTGAGGGTTGACTTCAAAGGAAGGAACTAACGTGCTGTCATCAGCGTACAGGAGCTCCATGTTGAAGATGTGTGCACCTTGCTTTTTTATTCTGAATCTATTCAGATTGAAGAGCCAAGGCGTCAATCCGATTCATAAAACGGACTCCCTCAGGTAGGTTAGGGCTAGTCAGGTAGAGGACGGTAGTGATGAAAGTGGTGTACAGGGTTGATGCAATAACGCAACCCTGTATGACACAAGTACCCACCGAAAAATTGTCAGTCATTTTAATGCAGCGTATTTTCTTGTATTCAATTATTTTTTTTTTTAGAAATTTAATTTTCGCTCTTATGTTTCACCATTATCTTCACGTATCCATTTTTTTTAGATTGTCAGAGAGAAATCCACTTAAAGTGATGTCACATGACTTCTTTTCACCAGTTAAATGGAGCCTGACAAGCTAAATAGAGTTATGCCTAAATAGGCAGTCAAGGATACGGCATCTCCATGTGCAGAAAGGGAAACAGCAATTGTTTGAGGGGCATTTCGAATGCGGGGGGTTGATGAATCATAATTATTTTTCTTGTAATCAATGGTAATTTGAGACCAACTAATTTTCTGCCAAAATGGGAAGTCACAGACGTTGTGTATCAGTAATTATAGAATTGTCAGAAGAACAATGGTTTTGTTGAATTGTCAATCAAGACAGGAAAAAAAAGACACTGTTGACAACAAAGAAGTTATTCATAAATGTCTAGTTTATGATTTGTCCTACGTCTGATTTAAAATTTCTACTTTTTGAAAGTTTGCGGGAAAACGACACATTTCACAATTTACTCTTTCCAAATACCAAAAATCTCCAAATATAAGATGCACTTTTTTTGAAAAAAGAAGGCCAAATGTCTAGGTGCGTCCTATAAATGGCAATTTAAAAATTATACTTCACCACGCTCATACGTCACTATAAGCGTCACTGCATTCGTCACTAAAATGCCGATCTGTTATTGGTCGGCGTCAGGGTTTCAAAATGGAGGGAGTTAAAGATTTGTTCTTGTGTGAGTGCTCACAATATCATATTTATTGTGCATTTTAGTGCTTAATTCAAACTTTAATTGAATAGCCATGGGTCCCAAGATTCCTAGTGATGTTAAAGGGAGAAGTAAGAAGATGATCAGCATGGAAACTAAACAAAAGTCACGCACATCATTAGTCTCGCTAGGGAATATGGCCGCAACTAGCTCACTTCAAAGGTCAACAAAATTTCATTTTTCCTTCATATATTTTTTTTATTTATGTATATTATTTTAAGTAGTACTTACTGTACTATATTGTTACTAATTTTTAATATGTATATAAAATTTGGATGTTTTTACCTGGGGTTTTGCACGGATTAGCTAATTAGCCTAGGTTTCTATTGCATGCCAGATTTTTTTACAGCGTTTATACAGGTTACAGCTGATCCCTGAGTTAAACAAAAAAAAACAAAAAAAAGTAAGTACATGTAATTTAATTCCAAGTATCTGTAGTTCTTTGCCCAAACAAGGTGTAAATATATCGCAAGTAGATATGCAGGGAGCAAAGCAAAATTTGCTCGGGGAACCACTTGAAAAACAAACCAAAAACAAACCTGGTAACAGACAGTGAAAGTATTTCAGACCTGAGTCGGATTCGATCTATCCTAACTTTAAATTGTTCTTTGCAGTGCCATGCTTCAACCCTTTCAGATGTACTTACAAGTGACCTAACGAGGATGAAGCTAAAAAATCAACAACATAGACAACACCAAACAGGTCGAAATCGTCGACTAACGACATCATCGCTTACCGTGATAGCTCAAAACAAAGAAGCCAGCTCCGGAGAAGTCGGAGTGGAATTTGATGAGGATGATGTTAGAGGTGGAGTACACAGACTCCAGAGCCGTGTTGCCGCTGAATTGGCCGATCTGAGGCGACGATTGGTCGGGGCCGTCCCTGCAAGTGGACAAATCGTAAAACTCACAATTTTTCCGGCAAAATATTCATCGGATGTCATGAAAAAAAGGACAAGTGTGATAAGTTATTGAACTCATTAAGTGGCCGTTTGTTGTCAGGGGATGAGTAGGAGGGGTTTGATGATATTCATAAGACAAAAGTTGGACGTATTTGACCACCTCTCAAGATGAAGACAAAGTGCCCTTGTGAAGATGATGCCGAAAGCAAAACGTAAAGACAAGGTCCATGGACATTTTGCTGTTGATTTTCCACCGCAAAATGTGCTTTTTCTATTAAATCATTGGCACTAACTGAAGGCTAAAGTCCAAATACAAACTCGTTGGGAAGCAGGCATATTTTTTTTGTCTCTCGATGACACGGCGGTTCAAACAGAATTGGCTTTGTCAACTGTCGTCTCAGGGACATTGGAGCTCATTAACGCGCAGTTAGTTTAAAAGAATAACACATGCCAGAGACCGCTGTGGATTTTTGGCTCGGGGCTTTTTTGTCATTCAGAAAATCCGCATAAAGACTATTATACTTCAAAGTAGAACATTTTTTTACACTTTTGATCTAGTAATGCATGCTACCTTGTTTTTTTTTCTCGTTAGGTCTCAGGAAAATGTGTTTCTCTTGGAAAATGTTAATTCCCTGTCCCGTGAAGATTAAAGATTTTTACTTTGTGTTTTTTCTTTCATTTTCACGCTTATAGATGAACTTCTGTATTTCTTTCTCCGAGTACAAGTCGAGTTTTTTTCCTCATTTTAAATGCCCATATTAGTGGAGTTGACAACCACATAACTCAAAACAATTCCACATATCTATGTTTGAATAACATTAATTTGAATGCAAAATAAGTAATATGTGATTTAAATGACTATATAGTGTACCTCTAATTCGATACAAAGGCTAGGTTCACACAGCAGTCTATTTTTTTTAAAATTTTTTTTTAAACGAGCCTTACCAGAATTTTCCCTTATCAATGAAACATCGGGAGGATGTTTCTACAATAACAGGACGTCAGGGAAATTCTCAGGGACCCATGTTTGAGATTGAATGAGTCAACTATCATAAAACCATTTTGGACAAACTCCCCAAACCAAGATGCCATTGTTGCCTTGAGACATTATTGCACAACCAGCAGACACAAGGTCATCCATCAAGCACCAGGCCCGACGCTGTGCAACACCGCAAGCACCTCCCATTGAGCTGCATGGATGGAATTAACCAAAACTCTGATTAAAAAAACATCATCATGACTTCCCCTTTCCCCCTGCTGTTAGAGCGACTCTGGATTAAGCTAATTACAAGTGACAAGGTTTTAGGGGAGAGGCACCATCCCTTTCCCTATGATCCGCATCAGGAGTCGTCTTAACCAGCCTCGCCGTTGCTTTTAAGCTGCAGAGGCATACCGTGAAGCGAGGACTCTGCATATATGATCGCTCCCGGTATGAGTCCAATTAGCAGTCAAACTCCACTGCCGGCATCTGGCTCCGGACCCGAGGAGGGCCGCTGTGAAAATGGCACTCCCGCCACGAGAACGGCACTCCCTGCCGAGAGACACTTTTGTGGCGGAAGGCGTGATGATGCGACTGTCAGCGTCTTTCTCTTTGGGTGATTTCAGCAATTTGTCTACACAAATGCAATTTGCCAAACCAAATTTGCAGAAATATGGACCGGCGAATTAAGGGGCAGCACCGGACAAACAGTCAATGATCTTTTAACTTAGGATGTTACGCTGATAACATTATGTTAAGGACGTGGGACTTTCGATTGATATTGCAGAATGAACGTTACAAATGTACAAATGTTTTTAACTCATGCAATGCCGTTGATGACTATAGACGTCAAAGATCCATTTGATCAGGATTTTTTTTTTTTTTAAACAGGGAACTTTGAGCATGGATTCTCAAACTTTTGGAGTGAGGGATCCCTTTGAGAAAGCAAATTTTCGAAGGAACTCATTGCAAGGGTTTGTGGAAACATAACAAAAAATAGTTTAAAGTGACAGTGTGTAAGATTTAGACCGTTTTTCATTGAAAAGGATACATTTAATGATTATAAATTTCAAAAACGTGCAAATAAATGTAGTCTTAATAACCAACAGTATATTTTAAAGATGATTATAGGTCTACTCATCATTAAATTATATTATATGGAGCGTGGCACTTCTCCGGAGGCGGCCATGTTTGTTATAGCTAAGGACAATGGTAAATGCAGCACCTGCAGCACTTCTTGCTATTCGTTAAGAAAAACAGTCTAATTCTTACACACAATTCCTTTAAGCCAAACATAAGCACCCTTTTTATTCACCAACAGATTCAATTAGATAACAAGTATATTTGTTACTTTTCAGCTATACTGAAGTTTGGAAAATAAAAATTGCAAAATGCACGCCCCCTTATCACAAACCGGCTCAATTTCCCTGACTTAAAGGACAATCTAGCCATTTTTTGTTTGTTTGTTTGTTTTTTGCAAATGTCCAACTGTTCACCATTTCAGAATTTTTGTCTAACTTACTGCTTTCTAACAAGCATCTGTTATGATGATCTTGATGTTTGGCTCCTCTTTTAGCATGGTTAGGCAACTCCAGTCCAAAAAAGCTGCTGTCCTGCAAGTCTCCTTTCTATAACACACCTGATTCAAATGATCAGGGTCGTTATCAGACTTCTGCAGAGCTTACTGATGAGCTGATTATTTGAATCAGATGTGACATCAAAAACATGCAGGTATCCGGCTCAGAAAAGCTCAAAAAGGTCTGATTGAATGATTTAGGGGTTTAACGGCAGTCTAATTTTAAGGGGTGTGGATTCTGTGGGATTAACAGTAGTAAGATCATGACCTGTACTTGCAGTTTTACAGTAGTGTCTTTTAAAATTGTGCCACTTTAGTGAGATTTACTTTAAAATGGAAAATCTTTATAGAAAATAATGGTAACTGGATTGAAGTTGTGCCACTTTTGTCATTTTTGGTAGTCTTATTTTACTGTATGTCGGGCAGAGTGTGAGATTGTTGGCTCAATCTTTCATGATGCAATTAAGCTTTTGTGAGATTTAACGCAGTTCATTATGCACAACTTTTGGGAGATTTACAGTAGTCTTATTTAAAGCTGTACTGCTTTTTTGAGATTTACGGTCCTCTTGTTTCAACTTTTGCCAGAGTAACGGGAGAACTTGTTTTTTTTCTGACTGAAGGGAGTCTTGTGTTTGGACTGTGATTGAGCAATTCTTGTAAGAGATTTGGGTATTTTTCACTACATATACATTAAAAATGTGCAGCTTTTGTGAAATTTACAGTCTTGTTTGCAGATGGATGATCATTTGAGGCGTACTCTTGTCATAAAAAAGCTGTGCTCCATTTGTGCGATTTGCATGTGTTGTTTTATGTTGAACGTTTGAGAGATTTATGGTAGTGGCATCCTTGGTTGGGATGTACTGTGAGAAGTGTTTTTAAGCTTTGCAAACCTGAGATTTCTGATTGCCATACATTAAAATACAAACTTGTTTTTCATCACTGAACCGCTTTAGAATTGAACTCATCCAACTCAAAACAAAATGCGCCGATTCTCTGCAACCTACCACACGGTGATGTAGTCATATATGGGTTCCGTGCTCAATACTGTGAAGTTGATGTAGATCCCATGTCCAGGTGGGACCCTCACACTCCATACGCAATCCTGGAAGTTGGGGTATTCCTCAGGGTGGCCGGGAGAGTAAATAGTTCCATTTAGTGAGGTGATGTTTCCACCACAAAGAGCTGTTAGGGGCGATAATAGCAAACATTACGCACATTTTAGTGTTATGACCACTGGGTAATCTGCTTTCCTCAACTTTTTAAGCCGCACACCGCCTTCAACCTCATCAACGTTTATATTTATTTCAAATTTTGCTGCTCCCCATTGGTATTTAGCTGTATTACTGGTGTTGTTTTTACCACTGCAACAGGGAACAATCCACATTAAGGGACATACAGTAAAAGCAAAAGTCCTCAAAATTGCCACTCGAAAGGTACTTGGATAAAAGTCCTAATAAAATAAGACTATTATACCTCAGTAATATGATTCTTCCTCTGCAATTAACTGCATTTGTATCACAACACTCATTTTAGTGTCTTTCCTAATAAATCTTTTTTTTTTTTTTAAGATACAGGTCACACGCGCTCCTAGTAATTGCATTTGCTGTTATTTCCACTTTTATTGCAGTGCTTCTTCCTATCACACAGTCCTAATAAAAATAGCATTTGTCAGGTTTTGAATGGGAACCTCTGTGCATATCAAACAGGTGGCACTGCAAAGTGAGATAAGACTACTTGAACGGATATTAATTACGCTATTATTGTCTCAGTGTTTTATGTACTTATTGTCTATTTAATGTCATTTTTTCTTCTTCTTCTTTTTTTTTTTTTTTACCTTCACATCGAGGTAGCGGGTGGTTCCAGTTCCGGCTGATTCCATGCAAACATGTCAGGGAAGCGTCCCCAATGAGGGAGTAGCCTGGAAGACACTCGAAGGAAACCGTCATCCCAACGCTGAAATCAGTGCCGATCACAATGCCGTTTCGGAACGGCCGGGGATCTGGGCAACTCTGGAGCTGGTAGGCTGCATTAAAAAAACAATAATAATGAATGAGTGTTGTTATTCTGAGAATCACTGAAAAATATCGATGTGAAAATTACAAAGCTGAATGTCCGCCTTTTTGTCTATTAACAAATTTTATTAAAGTAGAAGAAATAATGATAAAATCTTGCATTAGCACAGTGATTCTCAAATAGTGGGGCGGGCCCCCCTGGGGAGGGCGTGGACGAGGGAAAGGCTTTGTTTTTCTCATGTTAAGTAGAATTGCAATGAACATATTGTTTTATTATTCATTATTATTTATTTTTTTGGATTAATTTTCATCATTTCTTTTTGTTCACTTTTTACTGTACTTTGATGAGCTCAGTTTTTTTCTGTTTTAGACTAAACTGTAATCTGGATAAACGCTGTAAAAAATAATTAACAGTTGACAATCGATTTATATTGCTTTTGTTTTTTGTTGATGTTAAAGAGGATACAGGTTTAGATATATTTATACAATTTAATAGATAATATTCTTATTTCTAGTCAACGCGTCGAGTGGGGAGTGCCAGGGTGGGGGCACGAAAAGTTTTCTCTTTCGTTGGTGGGGCTTGTGCTGTTTCCACATGAACATGTAACAAAAGTCGCCAGCTATTAATTAGATGTTCTAAACACATCAATATGAGGTTGCAATCATACATTTTGTTGAGAAAAATAATTTGCACATGAATGAAGAGAGGTCTGAGCAAATGTAATCTATTCGTACGCATTTTAAAGTTTTTTTTTTAAATTGCCTCAGCAGCCAGAGGGAATAAACACAAAAGTCATTGTTGAATTTCCTCACCAGACAAGGATCGTTATGCGCGTAATTTCTGGGAAGCTTTTCAAAGGTCACAACCTGTTTTATTTTCAATCACCCCAATGAAAGTGCTCATTGTTTTGTCATCAGCAACCCAGAATGAAGTTAACATCAAATGTATTGTTAGAATATTCTCCCCAAAAGTACTCCCAAAACAGCTTTGTTGCATGTGTAAACATATAAAATGGAAACATGTCTAAATGCACTTCAACTTGCATTATAATTTCATTAAAAACATGCTGAGATTTTTGCCACAAAATTTTGGAACATAGACGAAGAAGAAGAACAGGAAGTTATTAACCTCACTATGCGAACAGACAGCTTTTGCTCACAAGCTTACTAATTGAATTTAGCCAATAGATAGCAAACTACTAGTGGTGCGATTTTGAACTCCACATGAAATTTCAGCTCTTTAGTAATGCTTTCCCTTTGATGAAAGGATCGCACATATAATGTACACAAAACATTTAGCAGATGTGAACTGAATGGTAGTAAGCGTTTGTTGTCATAGTAAGAGTGCTAATGCTAATCACGATTGCGAACCGGCAAGCAAAAACTTAATTGGAGTCGATCCAGACACTTCTATTTGCTTTCAACCTTTACTTAAAAAAGAATGGGTCATTTGAGTGATTATTTGATTATTCAATCGAATAATCAGTAGAATAATCAATAGGAAAATAACTTTTTAAAAAAGGTTTACAAAGTGACAACTGGAGAAGTATAGTGACATTTTACCCTGAAAAGTGATATGGAATCCGGGCTTATTCTGCGAGTAGTCACTGTGGAAAAAGAAGCTGGTTTGGTGCGTGGTGCTGAACAGAGCTTTGGGGACGAGCGGGCCGCTGAAGCGGTCGATGACCGAGCCCGTTTCCAGGCTACCGCTGCGAATCTCTAGGTAGTCGTGGATGGCTTCCGTGGAAAAGTTAACAAACTGCAAATGGATTCCTATGCAAATACAACACAAAATGTAATGAGATATACAATGTAGCCCCAGGCATGACAAATAAAATAACAGTGAAAAAAAGAGGCGAGGCTTTCCATACCGAAACCGACAGGTAAATTGACGGTCCAAGTGCAGTCTAATCCACTGGGGTAGTTGCCAGGGTAACCGGGGCTGAGGATCACACCACTTACATCCGTCAGGGCCCCACCACATTGAGCTGTAGACGCACACGCAGAACACAAATAAAAAATAAGAACACGGAGAACCTTTTGAGTTATTGTTGTTGGGTTTTTTTTTCCTCTCATCATTTTTGAATGGCAAATGGAGTCTTTAATAGATTCCTCGTCACACTCACGCAAAAAAGCGGCGCGGAGCAATATCCAATTAATTTGCAGCGCAAGGTCAAAGATAAACATCCAATTTAGATGCATCAGTGGCAGCTCATGGGCAATCACGCTGACCAAGAGCACTTATTTCCCCCCGCTGACTTTAAAATTCACTCACACTGAGAGCTAATCACGTCGGGCATTGCTCCGCTACTGCCGCTTGCATTATTCAAAAGCTAAGAACGGACATTCGAACAAGCTAACAGCAAGCGTGCTAACAACCTCCTTAGAACTTTAATGCTAATTGGGCAACATCTTGTTGATCATATGCTGTGCTAGAGTGAATGTTAATGGCAACGCTAACGGCAGGTAAGCTAGTATACAGCATGATTAACAGACAGCAGAAATTAATAGTCAAAAAAGAAAAAAAATCTTGCCCTGTGGATGATTACTATTTCAATTGAGTGCTAATGCTGAAAGCTAATAAGCTAACAGTAGAAAAGTAGCAGACAATAAAGGAGAATTTACAAGAAAATACTAGTACCAACACAATATTTTAATATTCATAGTTAACTTTCTGGGTTGTTTCATACAAAACAACGCAATTTCTGAGGCTGTACAATATAAACTGATACAATATTGGCTTTGTTTTGTACAAAACAACCATGAAAGTTGGGTCAAATTGATCCAAATATTGTGTCAGTCCTTTTTTTGACCTATAGTTGGGTTATCTTTTAACCTAACTCTTTTTAGAGTTTACCAGACAAAGTAAATAAATAATTTTACAATACCACAAAGGTAAAGTCAGAATCTCGCGAAATGTGATGTGTTTTTGTTTTCCCCCCAGTACACTAAACTCTCACAAAGTTATAGATGCAGTTTTACCAGAACTTAAAACACACAAATAAAGTTTTATTATGACATGAATAAATCCTTAGTGGGTTAGGGAAAAATCCTTATTTAACAAAAACAAAAGTAATTTTTCTAGAATAAAGTTGTAATATCAAAAGGATAAAGTAGTGATCTGACAAAAAAGTTCAAACTTAATGCTTAAGAATATTGAATTCTGGAATCAAAACAAACATTTCACAAAACTAAATTTTTTGTTCGAAAAAATTTGAATGCACGTAAAGTTCTAATTAAAATTAAAAGAAACATCACAAGGATAAAATGTAGTTTTGAAGGGAAAGAAAAACTCAATCAAATAAAATAAGTCGCTATTCGAAAACGAACATTTATTGTACATAAAATGTCCACACGCTCACTAGGCCATACAAATGTGTGTTTGGCATGTTTTAAAAATTGTGCTGTTTTGGGTGGTTTTTCTTTTTTTTTCTATCATTTTTCTATCATTTCATCCTTTTTGCACAGCCATTTTTAGACCTTCCTTTAGCCCAATATTTTATATTTATATATTTGGAACCAAATCTCAATGAATACCTGGGATTCAATATCTGGACTCCTAAAAACATTAAAAAAAAATCTTTGGGCCTGAATGAGGTAATGAAGACATGTATTTAGGGGAACGAAATTCTATGGTGGACAAGGACAACATGATTTTACCTACCAAGACAAAGCGGCACTGGGTAGTTCCATCTCCGAACAGGTCCTGGCATGCAGGTTATATGGGCGTTTCCCTACAATGATTAAACAAAAAGTTAATTACGTTTGAAAGAGTAGCCAACCTTATTAATGACATTTGAACAATTTCCCTCAGCCACCGAGATCAGGTAGAAACATTTATTATTCATTGCGGCGTGTGTGTAGTGACGTTTCCGTCTGATTCACGGCCCTAAGTACTTTTGCTTTTGTGCAGCCGAGGGGATTAATAAACGAGAGAATGAGCTGAGACACTTTAAACATTTTTTTTTAATACAGAGTTTTAATGCGCTCCCTTTTTCTTCAGTAATAAGCGTGTAGTCTCACCTGGAGAAAATATCCTCGGAGAACGGCGCAATTGCATCACTTACAATAAATCTCCTTGTCTTATAAAGGAGCTATGAGTTATGAGGATGATGTCTTTGTTTTACATGAATAAAGCGTTATTTTACAAGAATGAATTTGAACTATTGGGAGGATAAAGTGAGAGAAATGAAAGCAGAAATCAGTGTGGGTTTACCTGAAGAGAGTATCCTTGTTCGCAGGAGAATTGCACGACATCGCCCACCATGAACCGATCGCCTTGTCTTAATCCGTAGTTTGGAGTTTGAGGCTCCGGGCACGACTCAAGACCGATAGCTGAAAAGATATTTTGCGCAAATATAGTTTAAATTTAACGATGAAATGGCTTAACTTTTTACGCCTCAAATTCCAGTACGGCGTAAAAGCAACATTTCACGAGAAAAAAGTACATCAAATATTTCACTTGACGACTGACTACTGCAGTTATAATACTGGAAGAAAACATAATATTTTTAATATTCGCACTACCAATAATTTCTCAAGGTTGCAATATAAATGTTAACATGCTGCTGTGAGAACAATTGCCTAAATTTACAAAAAGAAATAACAAGACATCCATAGTTGTAACATTTAATAAAAGGCAAGTTTTTTTTCCATGATTAACATTCATAGCATCGTCAAACCCTAACCAGCTAAACCAGTTATGATCCACCCATAGAAATATTATTTTGTGGGATAACGCCACCTGTGTGACCCAATGGGCTGCTACCTGTATATTCCAGGTGAAATCCCGCAGCAGACACGCTGATGTCAGAGCTGAAGCTGAGATAGAGATTGTTGGACGTGCTGTTGAGCAGTGGCGGAATGGTGGTGCCTGGTAGTAAAAAACAAAGTGAGAGAAAGAAAGAAAGAGACACCTGGTCACACTGATGACTGGCCGAAAACAAACAACAACAACAAATGTTCCCCATCCTTTGGAAAGCAATTCAAGGGCTTCACTACTTCTTTTTGATCCGAGTCCAATGTTTCATTTGAAAGCAGAAATGTTGGCCTGACCTAGTTGTGAAGTAAGAACACGTCTGAAGCCGAGCTGTCACAGTTCACCGTGTTTCCGCCTCGTGACGTCCTTTCATGTTACGGAACGCTAACCTCCGCTAAGCTACTCGGTGCTAAAATGTCATCGCTGCACATCCCTCCCAATAATGCTCTGTGATATTTTTCTAGCAGTTTGGAGCTTAATATTAAGGGACTCCCTGTTATTTCTTTATTTTTTTTTATTTTTTTGCTGCTATTGTTGCAGCGGGCTGATGGATGTGATTGGCTGGCCCGATTGAGGGGAATTAATTAGCCTCCCTGCTGTTCCTTTTCCCATTCCACAGGAAAGCTCATTTATTATCATGACAGAACATTATAAATATATAAAGATATTTTTTCCTTCTGAATGAATAATGGATGACGCAGCATAATTAACAGTGTGAGTTTTACAATAAATAATGAGCATTTTGGAAGGATTTCATTCACAGATGTACATCTGCGGTACTTGGCTGGCCAGATTAAAAAAAAAAATGGCTGAAATACATTAGCTGGGTTCAAGACAACATCAAAGGATAAGTAAATCTGAGGAAATAAACTTTACGAGAAAATAACCATTTTCTGTTTATACTATGTTACTGCATGTAAACGAATGAAATTCTGCACAACCAAAAAGGTGTAACTATATGATTATTATTATTATTTAGTTTTGTCATTTTGCCATGACAAACTATTTTATGACTTTATAAAACAAAAGTAAAGTTTAAAATAAATGTTAAAATAACACACCTGAGTAGCTTCCCAGCCTTGGTGCATGGTTGTCGGCGCCATCGTAGAAATCCAAAGAATCCCAATTGTGCTCCGTGGCGAAACTCACAACCTGAACCTGAGGAAAATAATCTTGCTTTAACAGACTCTTTGAATCACAATGTTAAACTTTTAGGAAAACAAGGAAGGAAAAATAACAAACAAGAATTAAAAAAAAATAATCAAAAAATAATACTGTACTAATGTGAAATCAGGAGACACAACACTACATGTAAAACTGTAACAACTTCCCAGAAAAAAATAAATAAAAATTATATATATATATATATATATATATATATATATATATATATATATATATATATATATATATATATATATATATACACACACACTGAAAATTCATTACGGCGAAAACAAGCCTGCAGGAAAAGTCTTGCTTGGTTCATACTTGACGTGCGGACATGCCTTTTGCAGCACTTTATACTCGGGGCGGCTTTCCCCCGCAGTCAAACGATATTCTCCCATATTATAGGTGTACAGCATACAAACAACACTACTCTATAACAGAGATAGAGAATCCTAGTAGATTCAAACGATCTAAGTTTTTTTTTTTTTTTTAACAGACTTCTCATCCCTCCCCAATGTGGTTCTCGCCAGGAGTTGTTAACGGTATTCCTTTTCAGATGAATCATTTTTAACGTTGAATTTCCATAAGCAATAGATTGTCCGCCATGTTATCGTAAAGAAATTCTGGAAGATACGCCTTCCGGAAAATCTGTTCCGCGTGGACTTTGCGAGGAGAGGCGTGGTTGCCAAAATAAAGTCATTTTGACACGTTTGACAACTTCCTGATCACAAATTCAAACAGGTGGCTACCAAAAATTTCGTGACTAAATAATCAAGCTCTTGGCTGAGGACATGGATTGCGTGGGTCTATTTGACAAATTTCAAAATTATTACATTTTGCTATCATGAAAAGTCCTCTGTTGTGAAAAAATTCCGGTTGCAAATATGAGTTCGTTGTAGAGGAATTCTACTGTATAAATAAATATATATTTATAGGTTTGTGATGCATGGAAGGCATAGTTTTTCTCTGCATTGTTTCAAAAGTGTTTCCGCTTCCCACACAATCAGCCGTTATCTGTTTAGCATGAGATGCTATCAGCCTGTGTTGGGATGCTCCTTTGCTTGCTAACCGACCGTCCGTCCACGCATCTGCCCGTCATCCCGCCTAATAATCTCTTATCGCCTTCCTGCATCCCCGCTTGCTCAGCTTTTAAGTCAATGATACGCAAGGTCAGTTACCTGGATTCCGGCGCCTTCGGGAACGGACACCTTCCACACGCAGTTCTGATTGTTGTCGTACGGTTCCGGGTAGCCGGGCGAAAGGATGGTGCCGTGACGAGAGCTTAGCACACCTCCGCAGGGAACTGTCGGAAAACAAAAAAAAAAACAACTTGAAGGTAAAGGAACAATAAAAATTCGTACAATAAAGATTTTATTGCCTTGTTAGCTTAGCTGGTTATTGGTTAACGTGTGAGCAGTATGTTGGCGAGTTTGTTTACACCTACAGTATGCAATAAGCTTGTTTGACAATAGGTGTCAAACAGTGTCTGATTTTGAGGGATTTTCCAGACTGTGAGTGATCTCATATCATATGTGTCGAATTCCAGCCCTCGAGGGCCAGTATGATTAGCATATTAGCAAGCTCTGCAGGAGCTTGAAATGACCCTAATCATTTAAATCAGGTGTATTTGAGAGGGAAGGTTTGAAAACATGCAAGATACCAGGCCTCGAGGACTGGAGTTTGACACCTGTGTCATAGATCTATCTATTACTGTTTTCTAACTTTCTATTAAAAGTGATTTAAAATCTGTTGGGAGAGGAGGCATGAGCAGGAAGCAAGCTGCTCTAACGTACCAGGCTAATGTTTTTATAGCATTGAGCTAGCTTTTTTAACTGCAGCTAGTTAGATGCTTAGGCAGCTAGTTTGGTTGTTAAAAAAATAATTAACTTAGCAAGCAAGTAGATAGCTTTGTAGATTAGTTGGCTAGCATTAGTAGCATAACATCCTGTTTAATTGAGATTATTTCATTAGATAGCCAGTAAACTATCATTTTAAAGTATATACGTTTTTTATGTTGGATCTGACTGTCAATATGGACAACTGCATAGCTATATTTACAGTGTGTTAGTGAACTTTTTCTTTTTAAGCTATTATTGAGTTTTAATAAATTAATTAGCACTATTTTTTTGCAGCTGATACCCTGTTTACCTTGGACTTGACTAAGTAAGCAGGTGACTCCATAGGTTTATTGGTGATATATTACTGAGCAAGGGTTTAGCTTAAAAATATTCATAAATTTAGCCAAATTGCTATCCCATCATTTCATTATTAGAGGCTATTGCAGCTAGCGTTAGCTAACATAAGAAGCTCCTTTATTTTATTCTTTGAAAGATGAAAGATATACATTTACTATTATAAAGTTGGATTCTTTAGTTCATAGATTCTTGGGAGTAATTTTAAGCAAAACAATAATTTTCAAGTGAAAACAATCATGATACAGTCAAAAAAGTCAAAAGTCAAGTCAAAAAAAGTTCTTACTTGGCTATAATACAGTACAGGAGATTTTTTGAATATTGCAGTCTATTCGACGATTCAAGCTTGAGTTACTACTCATAGCAGTATTTTGCATTTGTTGGCTGCTTGATTACCGATACATGTGGGCAGGCTGTCGTTCCACTGTGCAAGGTTGTCAGGCACACTTTCACAGCGTATGGCGGTGGAGCCGTGCAGGACGTAGCCGGGGTTGCACTCGAATTGTACCAGGGAGCCCACTGCAAAGTCGTTGCCCAAGCGGTGGCCGAAGCGCGGCTCTGGGACGGAGCTACACTGCGTGGAGCTGGTCCGCGGCACGGCTGATTAGATAAACAGGGAGACAGTCACTTTTGATGGATTTAATAATATACAGCCACTAAAAGAATGAAAACACATTATATTGTCAGCGACTGGGTATTTATTTATTTTTTTGACGGGCTGACCTTGGTAGACAAAATGGAAGCCTTTGGCCGTTTCCGGCCCCACGGTCGTAAACTTAACGGTAATCTGATTGCCCGAACTCAGCGGCAGCGACTCTCCTGGAACGAGATAACATTTCATTCGTTTCCGACCCCCGCCCTCACTAGCACAATGTTTTCATCCATCAGCATACTCATCTATCAGTCCTTACCGGAGTGGGACCCAGAGAGAGATGACAGCAGTGTGCTCTGCTGAGTGGGCCCGTCATAGATCTCCACCACGTCGTTTAGAGATGTCTGGAAAAGCACAAACTGGCCAAAGAGAACTGGAAGAGGGATGATGAAGAAGGACAGAGGAAAAGAGGTGGTAATCACATTATTCCATGTCCAAATCCATAGGAATACACTAAACCCACAAGGTAAAATCCCATTAGTGAGCAGCAAATAAGCATAACCTTGTCTTCATCTGAGCTAGTTTCGGCAACACGTGAGTGGTGAGTGACCGTTTCGGGAGTCGTTTGTAAAAGAGGATGTTTAAGGTGATAAATTAAGATTGTCACATGATTTGAAGCTCTAAAAGTTGAATTTCCACTTTTCTAGACAGGACCCGCTTAACCCGACTTCAAAGTATTACCTCGGCACCAAGATGTCGCCAAGGAATTGCTTTTATGTAATAATTTGTATGTAAATTTGTCACCGAATAACTGAGGATGAGTTCACAAAAGGCACTGATAGATGAATTTGCAAGTAGCAAATACTGTAGCAAAGATGTAGTGGAAGACTGTGAAAAATAATAAATGATAATCCAAAAACAAAACACCAAAACCAAAAACAATTGTACTTCTTTTTTCCTCAGTCTTACAAAAATAAAGTGAGGCATATACCTGAAATGAAGCCCTACTTATGAAAAAGTAATAATTTTAACTACGAAAAGTAGAGATGTTAGTTGTAATATCATGAGAAAAGACTAGGGAATATACGTGGTAGCGCGTGAATCATGCATCACAAGCCGTGTTGGCCCAATAGAGCCATCAGGAGGCTTAGCGTCAGTTTTAAAATCAATCTGGGCAGCAGGAGCCTCTGGCACTCGGTCGTTAATTACCAGCTAACGTCTTAAAGGACAGCGCTTCTTCTTCGCCTTGGTGTATGATGAAAGGTGCCGCAGTGGAATGGGAATTACACCCAGGACTCTCATATAATACCTGGAAAATCTACCGCTGTATGTTGTAGTGAGTCTGCAGCCTCTTGCGGAGGAGGGGTTTAAAGACATACAAGACTGATTTGAGTAAAGCCAACGTATGTTAAGTCCGAGATTTTTTTGGTGATCATGTTTTGAATTTTATTCAGGCGCATCTGGATTTTGTTGCCACTAATTTGCATGAATGCATATTAGGTAGCATACTATAGCATATTATTATGCATTATGCATGCATTTTTTTTTTCAACAGAGAAGAGAAAGTATATGACAGAAGTAGTTTCAAAGGTTATAGTTACGTGGCATGTTTGCTAAAATAGGTTAGCATTTCACATCACACGGCATTAGCGTTATGCTAGCAGACCTATAATAGACATTAGATGGTAAAACATTTTGGTACTTTATACTGTACATGGTTCAGTTAAGTTTGGGCATATACTGGAGGCTAAACATAAATGGGAACGGTTGAGAATTGTCACTTCACCCTTTCAATACTGATTTTTTATTAAAAAAAAATACTTGTTTATAAGTCTAGGATATTTGTAAAATTAGTTAAAAAAAAATCCCACTTCCATAGATTATGTTACAGGCGCTGGGAGTATTATAATAATAATAATAATAATAATCATCATCATCATCACAATAATGTGCCAGAGAAGTGAAAATTATCAACAAATACCTACAATACATAGTAGTCAGTGTAATCTATAGTAAAACACATAGATATCACCTATTATCAATATATTTCCGCACTGCCTGGTCGTTAATTAATGAGAAATTGTACAATACAACATATCTTGTCGACAGTCGGCCTAGTATTGGCTTGGTGTCTAAAAAAATTGCTAAATGCCACTAGAATTCGTAGACAGGTGTGTAATGAACTGCTGGGATGCTGTTTCATCTTATTGCTACCATCCGTATAACCACTGTGATTTTTAAAAAACTGTGGGACGCTTTGTACCAATGGGAGTGAAAGGGTTAAAGTGAGTGAGTGAATTAGTGAATTAGGAATGGGAATGACGAATGTTCAATTCAGTACTCAAAAGTCTTATATTTTAAATGTGAACCTCAGCAACAATATTTTATGAATTAATAAAATTAGTTCAGCAAAGGCTACGCTTTAATGGAGAAGCTTATTTCATGTTTGAACAATACTCATAAAGAGGGAGCACTACACCATCCTTTCACTTTTTTGTGACTCACAAACGAAACAAATCCCTCCAAAGACAGCTTACTTCTAAACGGCACCTTAAAGATTCTGGACATATTATTGGAAATTGAGTTCATAAGCGCTTTACATAAATATGTAAGTCCCAGTAGAGCCTTGCCATGCATTGTGTTAAATCAAAAAAGAAATAAAAATCCATGTAAATACTCAGGTAGCTTCGTGTTTCCGAAAATGTGCCAGGGAAAAGATAGAGGTAAGTGTTAGCGTAAGTTTTGTGATTAAATTTAGCTTTTTTGATTGCGGGGAACATTTTTTTACAAATGCTTATTTTAAATGCTTGTTGCAAAAAAATGCAAAATTATCTTACTGTTTGCAGCATCAAGGAGGAAGAAAAAAAAAGTGATTGCCAACTGACCATGGCTGTATGTATGAGATGAGGAGTCAGTGAACATTACCATTCATTTTCAGTGCGAGGTGCCATCATTTCAAGGAGTAACCTTCCAGAGCACAAATTATGCGTGTTTCATTTATTTATTTATTTTTATGAGCACCGACAGCAACAACAAATGCAAACTGCTGCCGTGTTGCGGGGGCGGATCGGGCCTTGAATATGGAGGCCAAGCAAATGCTAGCTTGTCTCCATCAAAAGCGTCGTCACGGAGGCGACACGACCAACGCCGCTCGCTAAATGGAATGAGACGGGCAACCATTGATGGTCTCTGGGAGAGCTGCTATTAATACGCTGCGCTGGCGGGCACAATTGGACCCCGTCTCAATTAATTACTGACTAAAAGTCAGCGCCGGTTAGCTAATATGCTGTCAGACAACATATTGCTAGCCATTGCTCGCGTCACTGCCTTGAAGTACGAACACACTTTAAAAGTTCTACAGTGCATATTCACAGTTCATGACGGTGAAAATTTGGGATTGAGAGGGTATTTTTGTTCAAACTAAATTTTCTTGACCGATGCCTGAAAAATTAACAGTATGGCAGCCATTTTGCGTAAATTCCAGGACTCATACTGTGGCCAACTTCTACTGGGGAAGTCACCAAATGGGGCTCGATTTGGAGCAGGTATTTTTGACAGACTGTCATGATTGGTTCCCCGTTCATCACCATCTAATGTGGGCAGATAATGGAGTCAAACTGACAGAATCCATCATAAAAAAGTTTCATTCACTGGGAAAGATTTAATTCTTGTTGTAATTAATCTAACGGGAAAATGTCATGAAAATCAAAGAAGTGTAACTGTGGGGGAAAAGTACAATCTGGCCAAAACCACAACATCAAGGGATTCCATACTGTGTGTTTATGTGTGGTGTATCCACAAGTTGGCAGGAGAGCAGCAATTAGATATCTAAAGGCCTATATGTGGCTCAAATAAACGACTCAAAATGGAAGCAAGTGTTGCTAGTATTAACGGTCCTGTTATAAAACAAAAGCTGAGCAGATCAGAGAGAAACCTGCTTCATCTCTCAGCGCTGCTTCCCTGATTAACCCTGACCTGGAATGAAATGACTGGACAGGAAGCATCTTTTGATCAGCTATTATATCACCTCGGCTTTTATCCGTGAAGGTTATAACATTCGAGAGTTTGATCTGGGGGAGTCGAAAATGAACTCATTAAAAATCAGGTTGAAAAGAGGGAAGAAAAATTGCGATCACACAATTAATTTGTGCTAGTCATGCCAAACACTGAGGTTGGCTAAAGTGTGCAATTTATATTTTGTGTTCACGGATTTGATTTTTTTTAGGTATTTGTTGTTTTCATGTGACCAATATTGCTGTTTAATGATACAAACAAAACATTATTATTAGTTTTTAATAGAAAAGAACAAATACATATGAGGTTATTGGTTTGTCTTTGTCACTTCAATGTACAGTATGTCTACTGGTGAAACTCGTGCAAACACACACACACACATATACACACAACTGAGAGGCACACAGAGCAAAGAGTTCTGCTGTATTCGATGGAATTTCACATTTTTTCATCTTTACACCAATTTCTTGGAATTTTATCTCAAATTCTGAGTTGTACTGTAAACACTGATAGGTTCTGATAGGTTCTGATAGGTCCTCATATACTGACCACGGATGTTTGGAGAAGATGTGGTGAAGATTTTTTTTGATTAAGTTTTTTTTGGGGGGGTGGGGTGGGGGGGTGGGGGGTATCACAATTTTCTCTGCAGGCATCAACCGATCTAGTTTAAAGGGACACTGTGTAAGATTTAGACAGTTTTTCATGAAAAAGGAATACATTAAATGAATCTAAATTTGAAAAACTTGCAAAAAAAGTGTTCTTAAAGTCCAAGAGTATGTTTTAAATATAATCGTAGGTCTATTTATCATTAAATGATATTACATGGGGGGTGGCACTTCTCCGGAGGCAGTCATGTTTTTTATAGCTACGGACAGTGGTAAATGCAGCACCTGCAGCATCTCCTACTGTCCGCAATTAAAAACGGTATGGTACGGTGTCCCTTTAATGCTGTGACAGGATCGATACCTTGTTATTTTCTGAATGAGAAGAAAATAATTCAAACATGAAGAAACTTAAGGCTAAAACATATAATAATGACTCCTTTGCCAAACTTTCTTTGCTTTTATTTTGTTGTTTTTTATGGATACCCATTATCATTAGTGTCGCAAATTTCCAAAATACGAGCCACACAAGGTCACACGATTCATCTTCTGATTGTATTTGGATCACAAAAAGTTCAAATTGTAAGGTTATATTTTCTCAGTTACTCACCAAATTCTCGTGGCACAGCTATGGAGTAGACACACATTTGTCCGCTGGTGTAATTTCGAGGAAAGTTTGGAGATAAAACGGTTCCCTCTGATCCGGTGGAGCGACTTCCACAGGGAGCTGGAAACAGAAGAGATATCAGATTATGTTAGAACTTAACTTGAGCGACGGAATCTCTTTTGGTGGGTCTTGAATAGAACTGGCTTCCATACCCTGACAGCTTGGCAACGCCCTGTTCCATCCGGGCCTGCCGTCATCTCCCATGCTGCATGTTAGAGTAGAATAACCCTGAGGAAAAAAAATGCAAAAGCAACAAAAGATCAATGAAATTGTGAGACTTTTTAAGCAACCACATCCATCCATCCTTTACTCATATCCATCCATCCATGTACCTGCAGAACATAACCAGCCTCACAGTAGAAGGTTACAGTTGAGCCCAGCTTATAGTCTGAACCCAGCCTTGTCCCATTCAGCACCACTCCCGGGTCGAAGCATGACTCCCTCAACTTGGCTGGATCGAGAAAAGGTGAGATAAGAAATGAAGACTCACAACTTGACACGATGACGAATACGGTAAGGATGTGTTTTTACCTTTGTATTCCAGGTGAAAGCCGGCGTAGGACACGGACCCATCGCTTCGGAAGGCCAAGTGCATGGTATTGGAGCTGCTCTCGATCCTCTCGGGCAGTTTGCTGTCCTGGAAACTGCCGATCAGTGGGCTGTTGCTATCCGGACCGTCGTAGATGTACAGGAAGTCGTAGTTTGGCTCGATGTTGAAACTGGCCATGTGGGGATTTAAGAGAGGCGAGTTAAGGTTAGGGAATTGTTGTTCCCGGGTATAAATCTCCCCGACTTTGGTGCTCTTTAAACTCTGCAAAAACTTGCACTCTTGCTGTATTTGCACTCTCCAAAGGATAGCCATAAAGTAGACCAATAAAACAAAAGAAGGGTGAACTTTTCAAGAAAAATCGTTACCTGATGAAAGCGAGAGACAGGACATAATCGGGATTGACGGCGATGAGCCAATCGCAGTCCTTGGAGTGCGGGTAGGGATGTGGAAAGTTTGGGGACAGGATGAAGCCGCTGGAGCCCGTCAGGTTGCCCCCGCAGGGAGCTGAAACACAGATAATCAATCACCGTTAGCCGTGACATGACTCCTTTGAAGGTAAGGACTTCTCACCGATGCAGACAGGTGGGCTTGGCTGCCAGTAGTATCTGTTGTCCACTTGAATGCACGTGATTTTGTCGTCCCCCTGGAGCTCGTATCCTGGATCGCACTGAAAGGACACCGAATCCCCTGGCTCCCGGCCGTCGCCGTTGCGGGTGCCATTCATCGGCACGCCCGGGTCCCTGCAGGCGGTTGCTACCGAGCCTGTGCATCAGTCCGAGCATGTGAGCCTCGGTGAAATCAAACAGAAATATGCTTCCTATAACTCTTAATATATGCTCAAAAGATTGCTCACTGGAAAACTGAATGGCGAATCCCGACTTGCTGATGTAAAAGTCTGTCTCGAATTGAACGGTGACGGTGTTCAGAGTGGAGTGGATGCCCTCGGGCAGCAGTGACCCGCTGAGTTCCGCCAGGGACATTTCATTGGTGGGAGGGCCGTCCCAAACCCGCAACATATCGTGGCTGGCCTCGGTGTCAAACGCCAGAAACTGAAGGCTACAGAAAACAGACGGGGAAAGAAAATGCAAGATATTCCAGACCGTATTCTGCAAGAGATTGTTTTTCGCCATGATTCTTTGTTACCTAACAATGTTTCCAGAGTCCACTTCAATGGTCCAGGTGCATCTCAGGTTGTTGTCATAGGGAAACGGATAGCCGGGCGAAAGTATCCGTCCTGTGGACTCTCCCTTGAAACGTCCGCCACATTCGGCTAACAGAAACAAAAAATGGCAATAAAACAATATTTTGATTGCATTTTCCCAAACGTTGTCTTTTTACTCAAGATCACTAGATGCCTACAGCTCTGAAAAAGAAGGCATTTCTAATTTGTATTTCATTAAAAAAAATGTTAATCTTTTTTCCCTTTAAACTCTAAAATCCATTTCAGAGGCAGCCATTTTGACACTTGCCTTGAAAAGAAAATGGGACAAAGTCATGACCAAACACAGTTCAGATTGCGAGTGTCACATGACTAACGTCAGAAAACACATGAGCCGTGATAGGTCGCCACATGAGCCCTGAGCACCTGTGATGTCATTTTCTGTCGACAGCAAGTGTCAAAATGGCCTCCCTCTGAGATGGATACAAATGTGTGAAATTTGCGACCTAATTGGAAATTCAACCCAAAAATGTTCTTCAAAAAAATACGTCGATACATCAATACGATGCAGTCCTACTAACCGAATTACAGCAATAATACTGTGTTTATGGACTATGAAGTAAGCATTTCAATTGTTGCACGTTTTGTCTCTTGCTGTCAACTGAAAATGACATCACAGTTGCTCATAGCTAACATCCAACCAGGGTTCAGCCTGTGGATCTCACATGATCTAAAATAAACAACAAAAAAGGCAGGCTGAGAACAACAGTTATGTCATTTTCAAGGAACAACAAGAGAGAAAATGGCTGGATAGATCAAATTAAGTGGAATTTAATGCTTACTTCACATTTCACAAATGTTAGAATGACTATTTTATGGACAGCCATTTAAAAACTAAAAGGTCAACCTGTCAGCCAATTTTGAGAATTCTGACTGAGCATAGGTGGTTCTTTTTTTTAATTTCCTCAAAGATCTTTTCCGCCTTTTCTACAGAAAAAAATGTAGTTGACGACAATGGTGCTCCTTGATAGAGTTTCATTTGACGTATTTTAAGGACAATGGCGCTCAAAGTGTACATTGTGTGAAGAACATGATTTTGTAAAGAAAGCTTTTGGGTTGGCATCCCCTTTAACTCAAATTCTACAAACACAATATTTATTGGAATTTCATATTACACTGATGGGTGCGCATAACACACAATATTGGAAGGAAGATTTTTCACTTCTTTATGATTTAAAAGTAGTAATACATATCAATATCAATTTCTTGCATCACTTAGGAACTATTTCAAAATGATGCTACAATTTCTAAATACACAAGGCATTTTTGTTCCTACAAAATGTCCAAAATAATTAAAGGGATGGGCCAATGAATGAAGGCGATGCCTCGACTTGACAAACTTTGTCATTTTCCGCATGAAGAAAAATACTAATGAGCTCATGTTCTACCTGGAGGAAAGCGCCACACATATGACAAAATAGAAATTGCTCCCCTCAATCTTTGTCTCTCCGTCTGTTATATATTTCCACAATTTCTATCCCATCTCCGCTTTCCCTGTGTGCCTCTGTTCCCATTTCCCAGCGGCATCCTTCCCATACTGGAATATATTAGCTTGAATATGAGGAGCAATTTTGAGAGTCCACTCCGTGCTTTAAAAAAAAAAAAAAAAGATAGAAAAGACAGATAGAAAGTAGAGAATCGAAGGTTTTGGGGGTGTTAAAGACAGAAAGGGGTAATAAAAAAAAGCAATATAACAAAAAGATGGGAGCGGGGTTCGCTGCGGTCATAGTACGCGACTGCTAAAAAATAAAGTCATAGAATATCGGCTCTCGGTTTTATGAGCGTTCCATTATTGATAGTGAGGAGGGATGGAGGCTTATTAAGCTGAATTTCAAATCAAGAGCATTGAGGGCCGGCGGATGAAGGAAGAGAAAGGGTTCTTTAAACTTTTACATTTGCTGTTCTGCTTATTGCGGCCATCTGTTTTCCAGGCATTCGTTGCTATCTTAGCTGTCGCCCTGATTTTTGTTGCAGCTTGCTGCAATTTAACCCAAAACAAGAGAGGGGATGACTGAACTTAATTGCCACTAAGCCACATGATATAAGTTATCTATTTTTTTTTATTCCAGTAGGTTATGAATGCTGTCCATTTAACGCTTGTGTACACACTTTGAAAACTATACACACTGCATTTTTACCCAAAAATTGTAAATGCTTTTAAAGGTGTAATACAGTTATTTATGCTTGTTTTATTTCCTTCAACCACTCAGTATGTAGGTCACATTTATTAACACCTACAAAAAATAGAAAACTTGTAGTCTGTCGCCATTATCTGGCCTCTACCACCCCCTACTGTCTTGAGGTGAAACACAAGTCAAGAAAGAATTTTCTGTTTGTTGCAAAAAAGTTGCAAAAATCACAGGAAAATTAATGTCATAAATCCTGTTAAAATGCATCTCAAAAATTGTAATTAGAATGGTTTTATATGGTCCAAAATTTGGACAATGATTATTTTTGTACACAACATCTTGCATGTCCAGCTGCAATAACTTAGTAATGTCCGAATCATTGCATTTTGAAATTTTACAAGTTTTAATCATCTGTTGGAAATTGTAGTTCCCTTGTGTTTTTTCCCCATTGATTCTTTTATATCATAAAAAATCAAATGAATTTCCATAATTTGTAACACAACAAGGGTTAAACATATGTGTGTCCAATGTTTTTTTTTTTTTAGTTTAACTGATTAAACATTAAACATGAATCCAGCAATTACAAATTGTGTATATCATGTAGTTATTAAAATAAATTGCTTTTCGAGGCTTTCTGTAAAAGTTGTTGAGGTAATTAAAATTGTTTTGTTTTCACAACTCGAATGGTCCTAATTTTTTTTTTTTAACTTTTTTAAATATCATTGCCAGCCATGTCAAAATATACTTTTAGAATATGGCAAGGGCCACAAAAATTCGGATGACAGGCTGCAAATGGGCCCCCGGCCGTAGTTGGGACTCTTCTTATTTAACTGATCAATCACATTTTATTTGATTTTTTTTGCCATCGATGAATGACAATCACTTGATCATGATCCCATCAGTAGTGTTTGCAACATTTTGCTTCCATTTTTTTATTCATTAGTAACAGATAAATGCATTACTGACTGTTTTCTTCAGATACAAATAATTACTGCATTGTGATACTGTTGAATCTATATCAGGTACATCTAACCATGATTGTGAACAATACCTTTCCAATTTTATATCCATTTCGACAACCACTGTAAAATGATACTTTGTTCATATTTAAATTATATAGAGTGGACCACTTGGTGAAAATGCACATTTTACAAGGGAGTTAAAAAAGGATGAAAATCCATGAAGCTATGTTAAAGTCATAGAAGGGGTGTCACATTTTTCATGTTATTTTCTCCGTACGTATTTCAAATATTTCACACATCTTGAAGCGTGAAATACAGAAAAAAAAAACGGAATAACAGGATGTGAAAGTTTATTAGGTTTATACAGTTTTTATCAAAATGGGGTTCCCAGCGGTATGAATTAAAAGACAACAAAAAAAATCAACAAAAAACAAATACTTTGATCTTGGGTTTTCAGCGCGTTGTTTTTCTATATACAATGAACAAAAAAAGCACAAAAAATAAAAAATTGAAAAGTGGCCCCATTCTATTGGCCCACACCCCAAAAAAATACAAATAGGAAGATTTGATATGATGCAATTTGGTAGTTTGGTTTTTTCCTGTCCATTACGAGGCTAAAACAAATACAAAAAAAAAGATTAAAAAAGTAATTATATTTTAATGGACTATTTAAAAAAACTGTACCCTTGAATTCAGCAAATTACCTGGTTCTCCTCAAACCCCCCGTATAATTTACATTTACATAGCTGACATTCTTTTGTTTTTCCTAAAAATGCCTTTAGGTTCAACTGCAAGTGATTAAAATGCGCTTGTGAGCCGAGTCGGAAAAACGAGGTTTCTCAAAGAAACAATTCTGCTTGAATAGAGATAAATAAAACAATTTTGTTATTCCAACTATATTTGGTTTATCAGCTGGAAAAACGGCAAAGAAACAAATGGATCGGCTCGGGGAAAAAAAAGTTGATAAGATCGCTGGAATAAATCTGCTTTTTTAGAGTGGATGATAATATCCTGGGAAAACCACAGAGCCACCTGTAAATAAAGCTCTGCTTAGTACCAATTCCACGCATTGGGTCCTGCAGGAACCGCTGCTATTCAGCATGAATAAATGACTCGCTAGCTGAAAGTAAAAAAGCGCCGCAAAGCACAAAATCCATCAGTCTCGGAGATAAACAGTTGCGTCAATAGGTCACCATGGTAACATACCGATACAGGAAGGAAGGGGGTTATCCCAGGCTCGCCTCTCGCCCGTCATGCATTTGAGCGTGGTGGCCCCGTGCAGGGTGTAGCCGGGTTCGCACCGGTACGTGATGCTGCTGCCGGAGAAATGCCCTTGGTCGTTGACCTTGAAGCCAAACTGCGGCACGCCCGGGTCCTCGCAGTGAGACAACTCAAAACCTACAACAAACCGGACAGAAGGGGGAAAAAACTGCATAAGCACGATTGGTATTCTTTGGTATCATCTTTCTGAGCTCTTCTCATCCGGATTTAATAAACAAGGTGCTGAGACATGAGACGCATGTATACATCGTTTCTCATTTAATGTTCTCGTCTGTCTGAGCTGTTTCCATGGTAATATTAAGAGGATTCCTGTTTATTCGCGCACAACCATTTTGAGAGCAGGATATGAAGCGGTATATAAATAGTACTTATCCTTGCGAGGCAGAAGCTATAGTGTTACCTTGAAGATAAGTTGCAACGGGAACACACTATTATTTGAAATAAGGTTTAGGTGAGCAAAAGTGGAAAAAAACCCCACCTCAAATAGAATCAAATACAGCGATCACTATCTAATCTTTTTAAAACCCTGAATCCTGTCAATCATTCCATCAAATAACTGGTTACGTTTAAAAAAAAAAAAATCTACTACATGTGAGTTGAAGTTAGTGGATATACATAACTACTCATGTTCATTATATTCTACATATAAAACTTTTTAGACCAAATTTGCCTTTGTTGACCAATTGGCAATCATAATTAGCATTAGCATGCGAGCAATTACATTTAAGACCAACAAACACTAACCACCATTTAATTCACACATAAATCAAGTTAAATGTACATTATACATGTAACAATATCGTCATTAAAGTCACTCAATAACACCTTGTTCTTCTTCTTGCACAGACTAGGTGAATATCATGCTTGACTGCCACCTACTGGTAAAAATTTGAACACCTAAAATCAAGTCACTATTGATTAGAGTGACATATTATAATCTTGGATGATACAACTCCAGTTCATTTTGCGTTCCTTCCTTTATTTTAGTAAGCACCATTTGCTAACAAAACTTCTGAATTAGGAAGTGTTTTTAAGCTTAAAACCTGACATTTGTATGTCAAGACTGTCAAGACCGTCTTTGCAGACCCCAACCCCCCCACCCCACAAGTACTTCTGGGGTATGGCTCTACCTTTTTGGAATACTGTAATGGTTTTTTTTGTTTGTTGTTTGTTTTTTTTTTCATTTCAGCTTTCCCTTGCCACCATTGCAGCACTGTGTACATCTGCAAGAAAGGTCAGTGGTGCAAACATGGTTTCAGTAGGGTTTTGAGGCAGACATTTTTAATTGACCTGATTTGACGTCAACTTTTCCGACTTGGTCAACTTTATTTATCTTTTCCCATCCCTAGAGAAAATACTTCGCTGAACATTTGTGTCCAACTCAATTCCCCAGATTTAAAACCAAAAGAGCATGTGTTTTGTTGATCATTTTGGAAGCTTAGTACACCCAATAAATTAGTACACCCATTAAATTGACATTCATACATCAGGTGCCAGGTGGCATGACACACATACAGTATTCTATATGTTTCCTTACACAGTAAAATATATGTGCTTTCACCCTTAAGCATCCTTTCTCCACATTCTACAATACTTCACCCAGAGTAACCCTTCCCCTGAGATCTTCTGAACATGGCCCAAGCCTGTATTGCGATTTATGAGGCCGCACGACCCGGCTAGACCATTATACGTGAGTCCCCCGAGGCATGCGCCAGCTCGCAATGGATATGAAAGGAAAACTGGCATGAACTCACTGGAGTAGACCAGTTTGAATCCTTCACCCGTGGCTTCTGGGTCACTGTAAAACTCCAGCCACAGGTGGTTGGAAGTGGAGATGAGCGTCAGGCCCAGCATGGACGTGCCAGTGAATGCCCCCAGGACGTGGGCCGTGTTGTCCTTGCCGTCGTGAATCTGATTTGAGACAAAAGCAGAGTGACAAAGTTAGGACAGATGATTGCTTTTTGAGATAGAATATGAGTCTCAGATCAAGTCAATACCTTCAGTATGTCCCCCTGGGCCAGGTGAAATGTCCGGGCAGAGATGTTGATGCCTTTACCGGCCTGAACCTGTTTAGTTGCAGAGAATTAAAAAATCAGAAGTCAACATTCTGATCCACGTTTTTCCCCCCTCCTGAAAGTTTCTTTATAGCTGGGGGCACACAACCAAAACCTCCAGGGTTATTATTTGGAAAAAAAAAAAAAACGCTGATATTTTCTAATTTTCAGATTATACCATAGCCGTATGTTTTCAAAATGTAAATATATTTATTATTGAGTGCAGGGTTTTTGTAATTTATTGTGCCACAGTTATGAGAGCCTTTTACAGCTTGAATCAAATTCATCAGTGCCTCTGAGGAGCGAGACTCAATAATTTCTGAGGTCAATCAAACTATGCAACATTTATTACGATCGAAGGTATCTAATATAATATTTTTCCGACAAAGGCACACATTTTACTTGAAAACCTATAAATATCCCAGTTTCTCGAGCTAACGCTCTATGAACAACAAGAACAAAAACATTCTTGCTGTTAATGTGATGCGAACCAAGAATAAGTAAAAAATGTTAAGTTGCAAAAAATAATATTGATAATTTCTCAAGGATGAATTACAGTGAAGTTAGCTAGCATTGTATTGTTTTTATACATCTGTACAATTCCCGAAACAAACATTGATGTCTTCTATGGGAATGTAGATGTTCTCTCACTATAAGAAGTAGACTGATAGTCAAAATCAACAATAGTTTTGACAGATATTGCCCTAGAATTCATTTTGAGTCAGAAGCCAGCTTCGAGACTAATGCTCATGACCGTTCACCAAAATATGAGACCTATTTGTAAGTTAGCTATTGTTTACCTGGATGCTGTAGATGCACTCATGGTTGTTGTCGTAGTTCATTGGGTAGTTGGGCGAGAGCAGGATGCCTTCGTTGTTCATGACAGAGGAACCGCACTCGGCTAACAGGAAGAAAAATTTGGGGAATGTTTTAAGATGTTTCAATGTAAAATAATATTAGTATTGTATTTTAATCTGTGTATTGCCATGTATTTCAAAGATTATAAAGCAGTGAACACTTGACCAACCCCAAACAAGTTGATGATCATCTCGAAAAACTGCACTAATGACCAGAAGGCTGCGCAATATAGTAGCAACTGAAAACTTTTATCTAAATGAAGCTCCTCAACTCAATTTAACAATTTTTTGGCACCAAGATGACTCCAGATGGTGCCAAAGCAATACCGGTATTGCTTTGGCCTGAGCACAAAAAATAACAAACAGGTGAAATATCATCAAATCTACAAATGCAAAACCACAAATGTGCGAAGGTGCGCAGTCTTACTGTGTTTCATCACCACTTTGCACTTCACTTTTTTACGGCTTCACTGATTTATGTTTTTTTTCTTTTTCCACTAGAGTGTCACTGTACAGCGACACCTACCCGATGTATTGCAATAACAATCCCACGCTCGGTTCCTCACGTGACGTGAAGAAGTCTAACAGCCTGTTAATACTCGGTCTTGTTCAGCTGTAATGAAGTCACCTTTGCTTAAATTGAAACCACTGCTCATCATTCTACATTTATAAAGTCATGGCATTATATAAGGGCGTTCTGGCAACAACTCTTCATTACTACAGGTTGTGGCTGTTAGTGAGTGAGCTGTGTGGAGACATATGTGTGTGTGTGTGTGTGTGTGTGTGTGGGGGGGGGGGGGGGGGGGGTCGTGAGCGGATGCATGACAAGGCAAGTCTGTCTGTCCCTTTAAGAAAACTTGCATAGTGGGGGAAGGGCTGTGTAGTGATCAGTGCTGCGGGGTGTTAGCACCCGCTAAACATTCTCTGATGCACTGTGTGCTCCGTAATATGAAGGAAAATATAGTTTGTGCCCCCAAAAAAGACACATTCCTCCATACTATGGTTAGGAGATCACTGCACCTGGGAAAGAGAGGTAGGCAAGGGTTTATTAAAAACATTTTTTATTCATGGGTGCAATGGGCTTTCTGATCCCCATTAACCGTGAATAAGGACTAAACACGTAATATCCTTTTTTTCCATCAATTTTGTTCTTTCCCAAGCAGACTCTGTTCACCTTTCACCTCCATAAATGATTGAACGGTCCTGATGTGAATTGGTGCACGCCTAATTAAATAAACGGGCTTAAGTGCTGTGTCGTCAACAATCTACCGCCATTGTGAAAAAATGAGACACCAGTGCATTTCTGATTAATAAATTACCTGCAGATTCCCACTCTACTGGGATAGGATGCACCTCCGCCCACTAGCCTACTCTCCGCCCCGTATCATCAGCATGTCCCATGCTAATACACCACCTCTCACACGCCGTCAAAAACCCCGCCTCTGTGTCACTACCGGTGTAATAGTCGTATTACAGCTGTCATATCGTCAATAAATCACATAGCGACAGCTTTTCCATTTAGAAAATTACCTCTCAGCCCCGCCTCTCAGACTCCTTCCCTCCTGCTCGCTAGCTTTATGAATAATGCTATTTTACCCTCACCTACTTCAATCACTCTCCCTTTTTTTCCCTATTCTTTCCCAGTTATCCACCCGCGCCTTTCCTGCTAAATGGAAGATAATGTGTGGAAAGTTGTGGGTAACAAAAGAAGGGGGAAAAAGGGAGCCCAGTGGAACTTTTAATGCTGTCTAAAAATGCAACACTTCCCTCTGCTTGACCTACTTGGGAGCAAAAATCATGGACCACCCGGGTAAATCTGTACCACTCTCATCAAAAAAAAACCCTACCATTCCAAAATATAGATTCTGTTGTTTATATTCCATTGTACTAAGTGCTCGGGAAAAAAAACAAAACAAAAAAAACCCCCCATAAAATTAGCCAGAGTTGCCATTATTTGCAACAAAGCAAAAGAAACTAGCATTTTTTCAAATTGTTAGGCCATTCTTAAGCTGTGATTTAAAGTATATTTTATAGGTACACACCATTTTGTATTAAAAAAAAATAGCATTGGTGTGTGGCATTTTGTATATTTTCATTGTGTCAGGCCATTTCTGAAATAAGTTGAATTGGTTTAATTGGGATTTTTTTTCCCTCCTCTTCATTTAATAATTTGTTTTTGGATTTTTATTCCTTTCTATACAACAATTCAAGCTTTGGTTTGATTGTTTTTTCCCTGCATTGTTTCAACTTTTTGGTCCTTTTCTTTCTATTTTTTTTAAAGGCTGTCATTTTATTTTTTTTATATCTGCTGTTTTATGAGGGTTTTTTTTGCATTGGTTTATGCTATTTTGTGTTTTTGCATTGCTACGCCCAGTTTTGCAAATTATCTATTGTTTCCACTGTGGTGTGGTTTTCTTTTTTTCCCCCCCATACTCAATTATGTATTAGCTTTCTTGTGATTTACTTGCATTTTTGTAAATTACTGGAAACACCCTTAATTTTAGGGTCTGTTATTTATCTATTTTACCATGCATAGGATGCACCAAAAGTTTGGTGACAATGTTAAGAACTATAGCAAAACACAATAAATCTAACCAGTGTAAATACTTCATATGTTCCTGTGTTCATATCCATAACTAATTTGTTGCGGGTTAAGTGTTTCAGATTTCCCACGTTATGAGCGGTCTATGAATACCTCGCCATTGTCACATTGAATGCATTTGAAGCACTCGTTTTTCCTTTTCCTCGCAACGCGGCTGTAGTTCCTTTGGCCATAAATACCTGAAGTTGCGCACCATTCGTGTTCCACCAAGTTTATGATTGTGTGTTTAAACCGAAAGACCACAGTTAATAAATGAGTCAAATGGAATACAGCTTCATACCTTGCCACTCTTGACTCAGCTGGAGACATCATAACTTTTACATGATCGTCCCCATTTTAGTAGTATTCCTTTGTGTGAACAAGAATAGACTCGAACATTGGTTCAGTCCGCTCGCTTCTTTTACTGAAAATAATGCCATAACAACCTAATAACATATAACCTAATAACAACCAAGCTAACACATGCTGTTATTAGCTGCAACAGGCACTGGCTGCAAACAGTTTAGCAAAACCCTTTAGCTCGTCCCTCTACAATAATTATTTTAAGAATACCGTCGGTATAAAAATGCACATCTGTGCAGCAAAACTCGGCTAATGTGGCTGACGGATCAATCTCCCTCGAATGGTGTTGAATTAAAAAATAATAAGTTTTAAGTTCATGTTTATAGAACATAACTATACTTTTGGCCTTCATTTATGAGAAAAAAATGTGCATTATGTTTGGAAAATTACTTTATTTGTTTTAAACAGTGTGATTATTTATTAAAATGTCCTCAGTTTTTTTTTCTTTTTTTTTTTACTTTATATGAGTCATTTTGATGATTTTTTTCCTTTTGGTTTCCACTACTTTGGCGTTGTGATTTTTTTCCCACATAGTTAGGATTTTGTCACTGAGATTTAAAACTTTAAAACAGATTTTTTTTTTTAATTCATTTATACTCACCATTTAATTATTTTATTTTTTTGGCATCCAGCTTTTGTATTTTTTATCTCCCATTCAATCCACGATTTGGGTACATTATATAATCATATGTAAGCAATTTTTTTCTGTATTTGTTCGCTTCCAACAAATGTACGTGTCGTGAGTATCTGAAGATAACACTCGACACAAATAAGCAATTTCATTGTTATGCATGTGTTAATCTGATATCTCTTTCACGCTTAGAAGTTCCAGGTGCTTCTTATTTGTAAACACATTCTAATTATGCTGATCCCTCGTCGAGGTAACAATTTATCATTTTTTGTTTGTTTTTTTACCTTCATCTCCGAGACAGCTTTCTGAGTGTGTGCATTGCCAACGTATCTTCACTGATCTACGGCCAACACCCGCAGTATTTGCTCCGAGTACACGCTCTGTAATCCCGAGCAATAGACATTTCGCTGATTGGGTCCCGAGGTTGAACGCGTTTGCGGATTCTGGCCAAAAAAGCAAACAGGCTCCACCGTAGCCGTGGAGGCGTGCAAGAAGAATCACATATATTGGATTCCGTCCAGGAGGTCCATTGAGAAGAGACTCTTTTACTTCATTAAAATAGATGTCGAGTGATGTAAAGACATCTGATGCACTCGCAAAGTCAAAAGTCCCAATCCTTACACGCCTTGAACAGCATCTTACTTTTTGTTGGAGCCCATTAAAGCTGCATGTTTTGGGTCGCTCCACCAGCTGCCCAAGGCCAAGCAATGGGCTTGCAAACGGTCGGCCGCCTCGCACAAATCACACCAGGCTGTAATTCGCATCGCTGTTTTTTCGATTTTCCACTAAACGCTGCACTTGCAATGGTAAGCGCACGGTTGTGGAAAATCGCACAGCTGAATCAGTTCAAACAAATAGTCGTACTAACGGTGAGACTAATGCTATTGTGCCTAAAAATAGTGTTTTCGAGCTTATTAGCCTCACAATGGCTAAATGGAATCACCGAAAAATGAAATCATGTAGCTGGCATGAACTCAGTAAGTATTTTGAATTTATATTTGTTATTATGGACATTTTATTTATTTATTTAATTATTCATTTATTTTTACGTACCAACACATCTCGGAAGTGGTGCGCTCCACATTCTTCGGCCGCCACCCAGGCAGATCAGCTCTGGCGCCCCCTCAAGACGGTAGCCCATATTGCAGGAGAATGACAGTGTGTCACCTATGCCGAAGCTGTAACCATTTCGTCGGCCGAAGCGCGGTGTTCCGGGATCCTCGCATGGTTCCAGTGTGTACTCTGTCAAAAAAATGATTGCATTTGGAAACCAGATTTTTATCAAGGTGACGTATGTAGTGACGCATGTAGTGACGTATGCGCGCAGTGAGTCATACACATGCACAACTGACCACCAAGTTTGAATTTTGTAACTGCTGTTAATGCCATAAAGCTTGAAAAATGCCGTAAAAGGGAAGAAAAAAAAAATTATTTCACTTAGTAACGTGAAAAAAGCATAAGCCAGGGTCACCGTAACCTGGGGGTCCACTGTATATTTCATTGGCTTGATTGGTTCAATGCACCTTTGGAAAAAATGTCCATTTCATGTGTTTGCTGCAATGTAGCAGCAATATACAGTAAAGAAAGATTTTATAGTGGAACTAAACGTATTTCAGCAAGTCGCCATATGTGAATGAGCTTGCAAAAGACAAGTCAGATGTCTTGTGACACATCCAGTAAGGGAACATTCCGGCATTCAGTCGACGCCATCTGGAAAGTAGCAAACTTTCCCTCAGTGCAGTCAGAGATTGAAACAATCAATGTCCGCCAAAAGTACATAAAGACTGTGTTATAAATGATGTACTGGCGACCAGTTAAAGCAAAAACACAAGAAAATTACCTTTTTATTAAGGTTGTTAACATCGGCTGATTTTTTTTTCTCAAAATGATAACATCAAGCCACATAATTTATATGTGCGATACTCCAATGTGATGTGAGAAGTCACACTGGACCTAATTAGACTGCATTTGGATCACGCTTCTGCAGTTGGCTGGCGACCAGTCAAAGGTGTACCCCGCCTCTCCTCCAAACTAAGCCGGGATAGTATCCAGTCTGCCCATGACCCTAATGAATACAAAGTGTTGAAAATGTATTGATAGATCCCTATTCTGTCACCATTGTAGGTTTAAGTTATGCATTTTGTCTTTACTATATATCTGGCCATAGAGTTGTTTTACTCCAGAACTGAGATGTGGACAGTGAGGTTAAAAAGTTGTTAAAAAAAAATAACATTTTGACAGCATCTTTCTTAGTGTCCTTAGTTATCCTTAAACATTTTAAAGTACAGGCCATAATCCTTATCAGCACAAAAGAGCTGGTCCCCACAATGATCCCACGTTCAACGGGTCTGTTGTCTGCATACAAAAATTCATGAATGATTCTTAAACATTATGATATTACATCTGAATTTGGTTGCTGTCATGCAAATGTAGTGGATACAGAGGTCAAGATGGGCCCGATTACACTGCACTGCATCCCACTTCTGAGCCATTCTAAAGTAGTGTTTTATTATATATATATATATATATATATATATATATATATATATATATATATATATATATATATATATATATATATATATATATATATATATATATGTCTTTATTTATTATTTTTTATTTTTTAATATTTTGCATTATGAATTATTATTGAATTATTTATTTTATTATTATTTATTATTTTTATTTATTTTATTTTATTTTATTATTTTTTTATTTCAGGCACATTGATGCACTTGGTTATTTTTTTTTCAGTTTTAGACTAACCTGTAACCTGTGTAGACACTGAAAAACAGCCATCAGTTATTAGTTGATGAAAGTTGATTTATTGCTTTGTTTTCTTTTGTTGATGTTAAAAATGTTAGTTTCAGGTATATTCATTAATTTTCTTCCAGAAAATAATCTTATTGAAAGTTGGCAAGACAACTGCAAGAAAGGTTTTTTCTTTCTCATAGAATGTGTGCGATGACTTAGATTCTCCAGGCTGCTGATAGGCCAGTTTGTGTGTGAGAGCAGATTAAAGGTTTTAACATGAAAATCTCCCTGTCCCTGATGGTCGTATGTAGTATGGACTCTTAGGGACTCTAAAATCATAATAGATGGCTTCCTAATATGACATCTGGCCATGTGTATTGCAAGACACTCCAATCAGCCATCCCTTTTGTTTTCTTGTTAGTTTTTAATTATGTCTACGAACTCCGTGAGCCAAATTTTTAACAAATGTGGGTTTCCATATGGAGTCTCTTGTGACACATTGTTTACTTGTAAATGCACTGAGTCAGAGCTCTTTTTTTTGTCTAAAATGACACTTTACCTTCAACACGAATTGGTGATAACAGGATACAAAGTTATATTCAGGGAGGTTGTTTTTTTTGTTTTTTTTGCCTTCAATAGTTCTGTACTATTTGTAAAAAAAAAATGTTCTGTAAACCAAAGGCTACATTGCTCTCTACAATTGTTTCAGGTAGACTTAATTATACCTTTTTCCTGGACATGACCTTAATCTTATTAAGTATGAACTTTAAATAGATCACATTGATTTTCTGTGAGAGAAACGTATGAGTCACTCACAGCGTCAGCATTTATGACAGCTAACTTCCTTCAACGGGTAACAAGCATTGTTCAAGCACCAGTAGAAGTTTGTACAGGATTCTTTTGAAGGTCCAAACAATCTATTAATAAGTGCTGCCTTTCTTTGGCTGTATGATAGGATTTTATTGTAAACTTTATTTTTTTTGCTTCATTCTGTCTGGTAAAAAGCACCATACAAATAAAGATTGCTACTTTGTTGCAACTATAGGCAAAGGTATCATTTTGCATAGAATGTGAATTGGTTGGTTAAACATATACATTTGTAAAAAAAAAAAAAACTATATATAATAGGGGTGCTAGTTTCCCTGCTTTATAACAAAGTTTCTGCAGGTGTAATCAAATGCAATTTTAGACTTTTTAATTACATTAATAACTAATTACAGCACCTTTAATGGCTGGTAGCCAATCACGTATCTTGTAGGATTGCTCGTGACCTGATTGATGGATTGTCTGGCCTCTCAATAGTTTTTTTTTTTTTTTTTAAAACAGTCCTGTGAGGACGAAAACTTTGGGAAGCTGTTACCTTTTGTAATACATTGGAATTTGAAATGTAAACTCTGCGCGTAATCATGTTTGGTCAGCTACAGGCTCCACTCTAGTTCAACATATGAGGGCCATACGCCGAGGGCAACTCCAGCCCTACGTGTTCCCCTACTACAGCCAAGGCATGGAAACGGGAAGGCATAACATTACAGTTACTGTATAAGGTTTACTAATTTAATATTGAAGGAAAAATGTGTACTGTAGTAATCTGTCTAAAATATGTCAAGTATAAATAAATACTTTTCATATTTTAAAAATTCTAGCACCCATATAGACTTGGATGAAAATTCCTGGGGAATGAAGGGGCAGGGGTCCTACTTTGCAAATTTCACTTATTGGGGGGTACATATCTGAAAAAAAAAAACATTCTCCAGGGAATATATGATAAAATGATAAGAAGTCAAGTTGAGAAGTCAGTTCTAAGTGACCAGGTATCGGTCGATTCATGGATAAAGTCTTTCAAAAGTTTACCTGAATACCAAAAATCCTTGACTGGACAATACTATGAATGACAACAAATAATGGAAAGACAATTAATGAGGGCTGGGAATGACCCAATGCACAAGTGCTGATATGGAATCTCCTAAAAGACTTTACCAGTAAATGTTATGTTGAAGCCCTCGTAGGAAATAGAGAAGTCGGAGATGAATCGTAATTGGGCTTTGAAGTTGCCATAGAGACCGGCGTTGATGTTGCCAGGCAACTCGTTGCCAGTCAGGCGAGCCAACGGTTGCAGGAAACTCCCGTTCTCCGTGACCAGCAGATAGTCGTGCTGGTCCTCCAGGTGGAACGAGTTGAACTGAAACTGGACGCCTGTCGGACGCACGTAGACAGAAGCGCTATGGTGTATTTTCTTTTTGGGTTGTTTGTGGGAATATAGAAAACATTTGACTGACTCTTACCTTTGCCGTGGCTGACTTCCACAGTCCAGGTGCAGTTGAGGGATGAGGGGTAGCTGTCCGGATAGCCGGGACTCAGGATGGTGCCCCAGGGGCCACGGACATCACCACCACACAGAGCTGCAGAAATGTAGGGGAAGGTGAGAGACATAGAGAAACACTAAGTTAGTATCACATTAGAATGCTTTTTGTGGGTGTGACATACATTTGAACTCATTCACTGCCACCTACGGCGATAGATGTTAAAATCCATTTTCACAGGGCTAGCAGCTAATGACTTCAAAACTATGATCGGCAAAGACAAAAATAACTCCTTGTCTACATGTAACCTTATTTAAATCTGCATAGTGTCCCCCTTGTTGTTGTGTGTTTATTTAAGAAATTGTGTCTATACGAATCCAGCATTGCGGTTTCATTCACTTACAAGCATGCTAAGTCGCCAGGCGGCAGTAGTGTTGCCAAATTCTGTCCAATCGGATAGAACCTCCGCCTCTGACGTCACCAGTGTCTGTGTCTTTAGCAGGAAAAAGACTAACGCAATGACGCAAATCTCCGTTTAAAGTGGTTACACCCTACCATGAAACTGGAGGCTTGAGCAAATCTCCACTTTGCCCGGAGGTTTTGAAACAGTCAGTTTTGATGAAAAAAAAGCCCAGCCACGTATAGCAACTAGGGCAAATCGGAGACATTTAATGCCCGTTTGCAAGAACCCCAGCTACATGTAGACCAGGCCTACGTTTTGTTTGTGGTACATAGAGAACAAACTGTTGATAACCCAAGGTAAAAAATGTGTTGTTTTTTTATGATTTTTTTTAACGTTATAACTCAGGGAATGACCATTTTGGGGAAAAAAAAGCAAAACAAAATTTTGCAGCATAATATTCAGTTTTAATATGTATTTCATGCTTCAAAACAGAACCTGGGAGCAATATACTGTATATCACCAACCTTTTTGAAAGCGAGAGCTACTTTTTTTGGTGATGAGTAATACGAAGGGCTACCAGTTTACGTGAAAACGCTGATCATGTTATTGATTTTCACAATAATTAAGAAACAGCTGTAGTAAATATGTAAATCAAGTGTAATATGTAATGTACATGTCATATATGCATAATTGTTAGTAAAATTCCTAGAAAATCACAATGTTCTATCACTTGTAAACTATATACAGAACAGGTCTACAGGCTACTCATGTGATACTCGGGGGCTACCCAGTTGGTGACCCCTGCTGTACGAGGACTTCATTGATAACAACCGGCAAATAAAAAAAATTAAAAAAAACTGATTCAAAAAATGAAGGCACATGATCATGGAGAAATTCAGTATGAAAAGCCTGGAAACCACCCTCACACCAGCACACCTAGAAAGAAACACCAGATCTAATACGAAATACCAGTACAAAAAAACACAGCAAATCTACACACTGAGAATATAACATTTCTTGAAAATAAGACTGTCGATTATAATTCTATCTGTGACTATCACCATACTGTGGAACAGTTAAAAGAAAACATCAAATTTTACAATGCCTTCAACTATAGAAGCTTCTACAATAATTTTACAACAATCATCTGAGTAAAATGAATACATTCCAAATAATGGTAATATCTGAGGAGGAGCGCAAGGACAAGCAAAATCTAGGAGAAGACCCTGGGGGACGGCCCAGGACATGCTGGAGAAACTATGTCTCTCAGCTGGCTGGATCCTCCCGGAGGAGTTGGATGAGGTGGCCGCGAAGAGGGAAGTTTGTGCTTCCCAGCTGAAGCTGCTTCCCCGGCGACTCAGATGAAGCACTAAATAATAGATGGATGGATGGCAATATCTGAAACTTGCCTTGATGATGAAAAAACAAGCAACATCAAATTCAACGGATATGAGCTTTTCACAACGAACTAAAGGAACAAGAGAGGAGGCCGTGTCGCATTCTATGTTGACAAAACTCTAACAAGTATCAGGTTCGAAATTATGACATAATGGAATGTTTAACTATTGAAATACATATTTTTTTTAAAAATCAACTAAATATATGTTGTTTATATAGAACATCAGCATCCTGATTGATTATCGAATAAACACCTAGCCAATATTACTTATTCAAATGATAAAAAAGCAATATTTTGTACATTTAGTAAATCCGAAGTTCCACACCCCAAAAAATTGTATACAATACATAGTAATTTTCTTCCAGTAAATTTAAAACAAAGTAGAGTAACGGTACGCACAGCCAAATTTACAAAGAAAATTGATCATGAACTACTAAATGGGTCTTCTTATAAATCAGTGGTGCCCAAATGATGGCAATTTGCGGCCCACCAATCATTTTTCAGTGGCTGTGGCCCGTAGTATATATAAAAATACCCAAAAAATAAATACCAATTTATCTGACTGTTTTAAAAATGGTCAGCTGAGTACAATTTGCTGAATATGGAGATGGAATTGGATTTATGTTCAGTGCAGGGATGGATATAGGTGTCGTGGAATACGGGACCATTTGCTACCCAAACAAATCTGAAATATTCTGCCGTATTACCTTCAATGGAAAGCTGAAGTGGGTGAACAAATGAATGTGAAAATATAAACAGTATGTCATTTCTTCCTTAACTGCTTATAGCGAGTAGAATAGTAGTAGTAGTAGTAGTAGTAGTAGTAGTAGTAGTAGTAGTAGTAGTAGTAGTAGTAGTAGTAGTAGAATAGAAAAAACACAAGTGAATCTAAAGTGGTGCTGGCAGCCTTCTGGTTTTCTGTATGCGGCATTTGCTGGATAACTTTTTTTTTTTTTAATTCATAGAGAACATGAGGGTAGGAAGAAATGTGTACTTCTACCTACTCTTGAACATATAAATTGAACTGAATGATTATGTATTGATTTTTTAAAAAATATTTTGATTATTTTGTGTTTTTCTGTTGGATCAGTCAACCAAAGTTGTGACTTGGTGGGCCGCAAATGGCCCCAGGCCATAGTTTGGGCACCACTGCTTTATAAGAAGTCCATTTACTAGTTCACAATCAATTTTATTTGTAAATTCAATTGTAAATTTACTGGACAACATGATATTTTTTTTAATTTAAAGAAAACAAGGGGGTAGAACGAGATTTGTACGTCTTCCTACTCGTCCTGAACATATAAATTGGACTAAATGAATATGTACAGTTTTGCCTTTTTTTAAATTTTGTTTATTATGATCAAATTTGTATTTTTTATGTTAAGGCAATCAACCACAACTGTGAATATGGTCAAAAATATAGTGAAAAATTATCTGTCACTGTCTTAGACATCATCCTTTCATCCTTTTCTCGCCCCCCGTATAATGTGCGTTTTCACCATGCATTCTCGATATTTCTATTTTGAAATATTGGGAGTATTTATTATTTTGTGAGGCACATTGAAATGAAAGTTTGCACCATATATGTCCAGTTAAAGGAAAAATAAATACTCGTACATATACATGGAAAATCAGTTCCATAACAATGTAATTGTTCCTTGTCATTACTGGTTACAACCCATTTTATGTACGTTTCAAGGCAAAGTGATTTTATTTATGGATTTTACGAGGCAGAGTGACCTCGAGATGACCCCGCGGGCGTTCTGCCTTCCGAAAAAGATGCGTTGCTCACATTATGCATACTAATGCGGCATATGGGCCGCGGCTCGCTCCAGTTGCTCCGCCTTACAGTCGGACTAGTCGCCTCATCATTGCCGTCGCAATAAAGCCCCAGCGGAAATACTATTAGCCTCAAAAACTGCAATGCCGGCAGAGAATTTTGGCCGCCATCACAGCTGTGCCATAAGGTCGGGAAGTAGCAGTTGGAAAAGGACCTTGCGGAGGGTCAAAGACGATCAGGGACCTCCTGAACAAAGCGGCGCCAAGAATTGCACCGGGATATTGAAAATGCGCCTAACAAAGATTTTTAACACATTCAGCAAAGCATACACTGCTTAGACAAAAACAAGTTTGAGCAAGTTGTGAGAATGAGTCCACGTAGCAGAAAAAGTCACAGAGCCGACGCTGGTGCTTCGACACTAGCTCACACGCCTGCAATGCACTGCAGCATTATTTATTTATACTTGGCTGCCAGGAAGCTCTGAATATTGAATGCTGAGCTGGGTGAGAAATTTGGATTCTGATTGTCTTCTGTTTTTGTTTTTTTTTTCTTGCCGGTTCGGCTTCAATATCTGCTGTCAGTTCCGATGTCTGTCCTCGCTTTCTTTTCTCGGGTGAAAAAAAAAAAAACCCAACGTCGCATTAGCGTCACATCGAGACAAAGAGTCTTATTGCATCAATCAGCTTTGCGCGGAAGCTACGAGAACTGGAGAGACATGTTTTTAAACAGGGTATCAAAAATGTGCATAGTTTTCAGTCATTACAACAGAAAAAAGAACATACCAAATAACAGCTTTTTAAAAAGTCTAATTTTTAAAAATACATTCAAAATCATTGCTGCTCTACTACAGTGGTTCTTAACCGTTATTTCAGTGATGTACTTCCTGTGAAATATGTTTTCAGCTAAGTATCCCTTAACCGGTGCAAAGCATTTTTAGGGGAAAAAAAAAGAATATAAAACACATTATCAATGTCAGATTTTTTTTTTCATTTAGAACCTTTCAAACTTTATTTGTATTGGTCCACAAAAAATCATCAACGTAAAGTGGCCTACTTTGGATCATAGAAGAGATCTGTTATAGAAAAACAAAAACAAAAACTTATTTACTAATAAATATGTGTCCATTAAAAGTAATCAATATAAAGTGTCAGACCAAAAATGCATTATAGGAACATTTGTTCAGAGAAATATATTAAACATAAAGCGTCCTCTTCTGGGATGACATGAGAGATCTGTTCACAAAATAAATCACTAACTAAATTATAAATAAATATTTGTCCACCAAAAAAAAAAAAAAAGAACATAAAGTGTCAGACCTCTTCTCAAATTCTGAAAAAAATATTTGTCTACAGAAAAATATTCAGCTTTTGGGATGATAGTAGAGATATGTTCACAAAAATAAATCATTAACTTGACAGGTAACGAGAGGTGGCACAGGACAAGTTGAGTCAAACCATTTTAGTATGCGGGACAATCTGGGTTTTTAAAATATTGAAATTGAACAACCCACTGAACATAAAATTTGTATGATGAACTTGGATTTTACTGAACCATTTAATTAATTAATGTTCGTTTTATTTAAAATCTCGAGAACCCCTGGATTTTTATCTAATAATAAATTATTTAAAATGGGAATACACTGTATTGAAATTTTACAAGAGGCAGTAGGTAGTTGTAATTTTCATTGATTTTTTTCTTGCTCCCCAAAACTCTTTGGGACAACTATGGTAAAGAACTACATTTTTTTCTGTGGGATCTTAATGGGACAGGAGAGATAATCCTACGTCATCATCTTGTGCACTACATACTGTAGCAATGCATTGAAAGTTTAAGGTATTATAGAAGTAGTAGTACAGTATAAAATTCATCCATCCATTCTAGAGCCGCTAATCCCCACAGGGGTCGCAGGCTTGCTGGCGCCTATCTCAGCTGGCTTTGGGCAGTAGGCAGGGGACACCCTGAACTGGTTGCGAGCCAATCACAGGGCACACAGAGACGAACAACCATTCATGCACCCAATCACAACTAAGGACAATTTTAGTATGTTCCATTCACCTGCCATGCATGTTTTTGGAGTGTGGGAGGAAGCCGGAGTGCCCGGAGAGAACCCACGCGGGCTCGGGGAGAAAGTGCAAACTCCACACAGGAAGGTCAGATGGATTTGAACCGGGACCTTTGAACTGTGAGGTGGGCGTGTTATTCACTGCGCCACCGAGCTGCCCACAGTATAAAATTATATAGTATCAATATAGTATAAAATCTGAAGATTTAAAGGCTACATTTGGATATCCTGGTGCTGTACTTAACCCTTTCATTACTGATCCTGATTTTTTTCCCTCAGAAAAAAAAAACACACACCAAAAAAAAACAACTTGTTTATAAATCTAGGATACTTAGAAAATTATTTAAAAAAAACGTTTTTTCCCCTCATATTTTATGATGATGATGATGATACTACTACTACTACTATTACTACTACTACTACTACTACTACTACTACTACTCCTACTACTACTACTACTACTACTACTACTACCACTACTACTAATAATAATAATATAAACGTGGCAGGGAAGTGAAAATGATCACCAAACACCTACAATACATAGTCATCAGTGTAATCTACAGTAACACACATATATAGCACATATTATCAATATATTTCTGCAATACTAGATCACAATTCACAACCTTCCTTGTTGACAGTGAGCCCAGCACTGGCTTGTTGTGAATGGGAAAAGTTGCTACAGTAAATGCCACTAGAAGCACTGTAAAGAACCGCTGGGATGCCATTTAATCTTATTGCTACGATTCCTATACCCACTGCGATTTTTTTGAAACGCTGTGGGATGCATTGTCCCAACAGGAGCAAAAGGGTTATATTTTACTAATGTTGCAGCGCACTGTATTAAAATTTTACTAATGTTGCATCGCATAGAAATACATTAGACAATCACAAGGGTGTAATACATGAAAAAATTGAACATTTGTTCGAGGTATGGCACTGTGAAAACATAATGAAGAATAACATGGATGTTGAATGTTAAAATTCTCAGAAAAGTTTACTCAGTGTATGGTGCATAAAAACTTACTAGCGATGCAACAATGAAACAAGTTGACCGTGGCACAAAGAAACACTCAGATGTTACTATGGGTGCCAAACAGCAATATATTGAATTTTTACTAGGGGTGCAGCACATAAAAAAGTTTGAAAATCATTAGAGGTACAGCATACCATTACTGCAAATGTTTACTAGGGTGCAGCACATAATAAAAACATTGTGAATTAATTAAACATTGAATGTTTACTATGGGTGATCAATGCAGACATGCAATAAAGGCTCACATAAACAATGGTGCGTAGTAAGTTAGAATTAAGATGAGTAGTGATGCAGGACAAACTTTAAAAGTTTAGTTGTTGATCGGCGCAAAGAAATATTGAAAGTTTTCGAGGCTGAAAGTGAGAAAGAAGTCTAATAGGTGTGAACACAAAAACATATTGAACCATTTTTTTGGGGTCTGACACTTATTAGAAAAGCTGAAAATTAACTTGAGGTGTGATAGAAACACTGGAGGTTTACTGGTTGTGTGGCATAAAGTTAGGGCAAATAAAGTGAATATGCGCTAAAGGTGTGGAACAAAGCAATATATTGAAAAATTATTAGTGCTGAACTGCTTAAAACTTAGGTGTCAAAGTCCAGTCCTCGAGGGTCGGTATACTGCATGTTTTCCGTTTTTCTCTCCCCAACACAACTGATTCAAATGATTAACTTATTAGCAAGCTCTGCAAGAGCTTAAAAGCGATCCTTATCATTTGAATCAGGTGTGTTTGAGAGAGAGGGTTAAAAAACATTCAGGATACCGGCCCTCAAGGACTGGAGTTTGACACCTGTGGCTTAAAACATCAAATGTTACTATCGGATGTCCATAAAAATATATTTACAGCATTGTTATCTGCGGCATGTTGAAACATGGCGTTTGCTAGATCATGCATGTGACTAAATATGTTGTTTACGAAGACCCGACTTGAAACTTTACCGCATAGATGTGATTTTTAGAAACAGTTAATTGGATGTGTGGTATGAAGAAGCAGTGATAGTTTACCGAGTCATGTGACATAGAAACATAATGAAGGTTAACTAGGTGTGCACTGCAAGGAAACACTCAACGTTTACAAGGACAGCTTGACGTAGAAACATCTTGAAGTTTTACGAGGGGTGCTGGCGCATCGAAAGCAATAATGAAAATTAATTTGATGTGTGGGATGTCGTAAAAGTGAGCAAGCATAGCTAAATTGTCTGTATCTGTGTTTGCTTGTCATTAGCTTACATGACAATGCGAAAAAAGAAATATATATATATATATATATATATATATATATATATATATATATATATACATATACACATATATATATATATATGGCTTATGTCTGGCTTAAAAATGAAAATTGAGATATATTCAAATTCTTCATTTTATTCCTTTTAATACTATGTATAATTCTTGAGTGAAAGGTATGAAGTTTTGGCACATTCATCTTCCAATTGTGCACATTGTTTACTTATTCCTTTTTTTTATACACTCCAATTACAATATGAACATTTTGACTGCTAGGAAATCAAAGTGGAGACCTTCAGGAGGATTTTTTTTTTTTTGTGTGTGTGTAGGTGTGTTTTTGAAAACCTCAAAATGGACATCTGTTGAAAATTCATATTTTCGTGAAAAACTCAAAAGTAATTTGCCATACCCTGGTTTTGTAAATGTTCGTTTCAATGTCCCCAAACATTTTTCAGCACCTGCTGTTCTGTAAATATATGTTAAATGTTTTACGTTAATTATTTAAAAAAATACAGCTAAGGTGATAGAACCACTTACAATTCTCAAAGCACTTTTGATTTAGGCTTGTTTCAGCTAACAAAAAAATGTGCGTTAGTTACCGTCACACGTGGGTAAAGCGTGGCTCCACCAGTGGTTCTTCTCACACACGAGAGGCTCCTCATGGCTCAGCCGGTATCCCGAATCACAGCCAAACGACACCGTGGACCCGATGGAGAAGTCCTGTCCGTAGCGGATCCCGTTGACGGGGATGCCTGGGTCCAGGCACGAGTAACTGTCCACAGTGACGCCTGGAAAATAACAATCCCGGTGAATGCTGACAGAAGGTATCGAGGTTAGAGAAATGTCCGGTGTGTTAGAGATGTGATTACAAACACCGCCTGTGAGGTCAGTGAGGTCTTTCATATTTTACATCATTGTTGCAATGCTAGGTCAATACAGTATTCCTCCATGATATCATGTTTCACCTACTGCAGCAATGCTACATCATAATTATCATTTATTCATATATATGTATGCTCTAACTCATGGATTTGACCTTTTTCAGGGAGGTCTGGGATATTCCAAACACTCAAGCGTATTCTCTCACTTACTCTCATATAGTATCTTGAAGCCGGCATTGGAGCGGCTGTTGTCAGTGGTGAAGAGCAAGTAAAGGAAGTTGGAGCTGCTGAACAGGAACTGCGGCACCTGGGTGCCGTTAAAGGAGCCCACCAGCGGGGACAGGAGGTTGGGGCCGTCATGGATCTCCAGGAAGTCGTAACCTAGTTCTGTCTGGAATCTGTAGGGAAAGGTTTGGAGGGCTGTCACAGACTTTTGACAAGTTTTTTTGGTATATGGTGTTTTGAGGTAATTATTTGCATAGCATTAAACAGCAGTAGGGCAACGTGGAGTGCTGGTGTTTACCGCATCAGCCTGCTTTTGCATTCACTCTTTGGCATAGTCTAAACGTACCTGGCAAGCGGCTGGTAAATGAAGTGGAGGCATTTTACTGTATATATTTTGTAAACTTCAGTATGACTTAAAAGTAACAAATACACTTGTTAAATTGAATATGTAAAAAGGTCAGTATTATTATTTTTTTCGTTTTGTTTCTGCAAACACATGCAATGGGAGTCCTTGGTAAATGTGCTTTTCTAAAAGAGATCCCTGGCTCCAAAAAGTTTGAGAATGTTTAGCACCATGCATTTATTCCTAAATTCTTGCAAATAAGATTTATTTGATGGCAAATTTTACATTAAGGACCCATAAGACCATTGAAAGCCAGATGTTGAATCGCCATGGTTGTGTGTAGACAGGGCCTTTACCCGAATACTCAAGTAATAATGTTGTCTTGTACACAAAGGTGACACACTTTCAGGAAGCCATGACTTGTACTATTGTATTCTATGGATGGTCAACAGGTTTGACTTCATTACTATTTATCAATGGAAAACATTCTCTATGGAGCGCATAATTATGAATTAATAGTAAGCATTACCCTTAAGTGGATAATGGCAGTGCTCTCCGCTACCCACCTGTCAAAGGTGACCTTGATGGATCGCCCCGGTTCTGACTCGATCACCCACTCGCAGCTGAGGGAGTCCTTGTAATAACCGGGCCACCCCGGGGACAAAATCACTCCGCTGGGGGCTGAGTAGTGTCCACCGCATGGCGCTGCAGGAGGAAACGGGACAATAGCCATGAATTGTGAGGTCATCCCAGCTGCCAGCCCAGTTGGGAGAACTACATGCCCCCTGAGAACCCCACCAACTGTTAGACGCTACATTGGACAGAAGCTCATTGTGATCCCTCCGGCACAGGACAGATTTCTCCGCAGCATCTCCTGGATTTGAACAGAACTACCCACCCACCAGAGTGGCAGCGAGGCAGCAGATGGATAGTGGCGGAGTTGCTTTGTTTCGTAACACTAACTCAAGCTTGGGGAGCGCGTGACGGATAGACCCAATCTGAATGAATCCCAAATCCGAATATCCGTCTTGGCGTCGCCCTCAGCTAGTGACTTCAAAACACTCACTTTGCAGCATCACTTTTTCAGATCACTTAGGCAAGTGACGAAAAAGACATAAATGTTAAAAGGCGCAGGAAAAAAACACAACCAGACAATAAACGGCAACATGGAAGGCTAATATTCATGGACAATAGCCAGCAATAGCCACCACCAGAGGAATGTGTTCAAAAAATACTCAATATATAATTTAAATAAAGCATACTCATTTATTATGTATTAATATATACACATTTATTTTACTATCAATAAAACGGATTTACTTTGATATAGCAAACATTTATGCAAGTGGAAAAAAAAATCCTTATTTTGGTAAATGGTTCTTTTTAAACTTTTTAATAAGGAAAACTGAATGCCAGGAATGTCTTCACAGCCTTAAAAAAAAGAAAGAAATTATATTAAAAAAGCCTTTAGCATTTAGCCTTAAATACATTTCTATGCACTGATTTGGTAATAATTTTACATTATTTTTACATTAAGTCCCTGTGGTATATATATATATATATATATATATATATATATATATATATATATATATATATATATATATATATATATATATATATATATATACTGTATATATATACATATATATATATATACTGTATATATATATATATATATATATATATATATATATATATATATATATATATATATATATATATATATATATATATATATATATATATATATATATATATATATATATATATAATAGAATAAAATTTAAAAGCAGGCTGTATTTATCCTGAAACATAGCTCTCTGCATGTGATGGTTGGTGGGTGTATTTATTAGAAAATACATTAAAAAAAACAAAAAAAACAAACAAGATGGCAGCACAGTGCCAAATGTTGAGCATGACCTCCTCACATGAGCAGCTTGTGGTCCTAATTCCGAATCTGGCCTTACTGTGTGGAGTTTGCATGTTCTCCCCATGCCAGGTGTGCGTTTTCTCCGGGTACTTTCCTCCCATATTCCCCAAAACATGCATGGTAACTCTACATATCCCCTTGTAATCTTTTGAGGGCATTCTGAGTCTTTATTTTACCTTCACATTTGGGGATTGGCCCACTCCACATGACCTTTCCTCTCTCCAGCTGGCAGGAGATGGTTTCAGTTCCTTGGGTTTTGATAAAGCCATCCTCGCAAACTACAGAAATGGAGCTGCCCAGCTGGAAGCTGTCCCCGAAGCGGCGAGCGTTGATTGGAATGCCAGGATCCGGGCATTCGTTGTGGCCGAACGCTTTAGGAGTGAAAAGTTACAAGGGGACACAGATAGAATCGAGATTGTTATTAGAGTGTGGTTTGAAATGCAATTAGATAGCATAAACGTCATATTTTACAAGCATCTTCACTTTGATTAAATTCAGCATCGTGACTTGGAAGCGTTGGCCTTGAAAAATATGGCCCTTGTATAATGTGTCTGTTCCATATTCCAAGCCAGTCCTTTTTAGGATTTTGCTCAAATGCCTACTCGCTCACTCGGGGGGACTGCTGCAAAGCAAATTGTGCCGCTGATAAAATTCATGCAAGCGTACCCGCCTGGGGGCATATGGGCCGCTTCATCGTATCACAAGGGAGTCCAGTCCCGACTTCGAAACGGTCCCCAAACACAAAAGAAAAGGACGAGTGCAGCTGACCAGAAAATAATCAAATCGTGTAGTATGTTTAGGAAATAACATCAGAGCCATGATATAGAATGAGCAGATTTTACACATTGTATACATTTTACAGCGCAAAAAATGCAATGACGCAAACGCAAACTGAGACTATGATGACATTACATTGCGAACACATTCCTGTCACCTCGATTCGATTTTTTTGTGCTTTTTCCAGTTGGAATGCACTGTGGTTATATTATCTAACTTTTTGTATACATTATTTATATAAATAATGAGTTTTTTTTATAAAGGTAATTATCGCTACCGGTTATTATTTAATTACCGGTAATTATTTAGTTATACATGAATTCACTTTTACAAACTACTGATGAATCTAAATTATTTGGTAAATTTCACAAGGCAATACTAACGGTTGAACAAACAGAGTTTTGGACGTCTTCTGAAAAGTGATGATGTTTTAGACAACAAGGATTTTGTGAGGTTCATGAACAGAACTACCTAGCATGCTAGCTTAAATGAAGCGGCAGCAAAAACTGACACGACATCGCCTAATGCCCCAAAAACATGCGCGGTAGGATTTTACAAAAGTGGCCCCAAGTCATTAAAGGTGCGTTAAAACATTTTTTTAGAGTTAAAAACAGCTGTGGTAAATATGTAAATCAGGTGTATTAAGTCTTGTAAATGTAAATACATGTATAATTATTTGTAAAATTAACAGAAAATCACTAATGCTTTATCTCCTTGTAAGCTATTTGCAGAACCAACTACCGGCTACTCATGTGATCTTTGGGGGCTGCTTGGCGCTCGTGGTGAACCCTGGTCTACATGCTGGGCTACAGCATGTTCCAACTTCCTTATGAAACCCTATACATCAATGTTGATCTTTAAAAAAAGAATGTAGGAAGGCCACTTACTACTATAGGTGATATTAAAGCCTCTCCCTGACATGGAGTGGTCGGCTTGGAACTCCAGCCTCAGCGTGTTGGTGTTGGACGTCAGGTGCGAGGGACTCTCGGCGCCAGAGAACCTGCCGACGACGGCGGCGTCGCCCGTCTCGCCGTCCTTCACCGTGAGCGCGTCGTAGGGCGCCTCCAGATCGAAGTCGTTAAACGCCAGGTGGATGCGAGAGCCCGGTTCCGACTGGATGAGCCAGACGCAGTTCATGTTGTTGCCGTAGCCTTCCGGGTAGTCGGGCGAGAGGACGGTCCCAGAGGGAGCCGTGAAGTTGGACATGCAGGGGACTTTGAGGAGGTGAGATGGGGAAGACACAAAGAGGCTTCCTGTTAAATATTCATGCGCACATCATTGCCGGTCATCTGCTCCAGGCCCCTGGTAAACTCGGTCACCATGGCGACTGGTCTGATTGAATGTTATCAGCATCGCAGCAGGCGGCAAGAGTTGCAAAATACTCACATATGCATATAGGGATGTTCGCCGACCACTGGTTGTTGTCCTGGCAGGAGATGCTTTTCTCCCCTATCAACTCGAACCCAAACTGGCACTCGAAGCGCAGGATGCCACCGTTCAGGAAGCTGTCGCCTTCCCTTATTCCGTAGAGAGGAGTCCCAGGATCACCGCAGCTCTCCTTGTCTATTTCTGTAAAGATTGTCGACGTTCTTTCATTATTGCTGCTCAGCATTTTATCTTTAAAAGGGATACATGGTGGAAAATGGACTTTTTTCTTGTAACCGATTACTATACTGTCATTTTCACTCTATTCCATGGATTTTCCTAACTGCCGTGACAAAAAGAGGAAAAAAAGGGAACGTAAATTTCTTGTCATCCGCCTATTCCTGACAGTGTTGAAACAATAATTATTCCTCCAATGACTTCCGCTGCCAATGACATGACCAGCTTTACATGGGTGAAAATTAACAAGTGGTGGAAGCACTCATGTGACAACCCGCTGTCATGTCAAAATCAAAAGGTAAACAGAGTTGCACTGACTTTTTTTGGATGCGCAAATTAGCATTAGTGAACCGAGTTAGAGCCCACCCACCCCCTGTCTCCATGGTAACACAAACCAGACATCGGTTCAGCAGTACATAAGGTGAGAATTGAGATTATATATAACTGTTTCTTACTCTACAATATGTTCTTTGTACTCCCACTATTCTAAACCAAGCATTCTGATTAAAATTTTGCCTGTGAAGTATGAATTTAGTAGCAAAATCCATCTTTATCCAATGAGCGGCCATTTTGTTACTAGCTGTCGACTGAAAACGACATCGCGGTCGATCAAAGACTACCTACCGTAAGGTATCGACTGATCACTGCTCAGCTTGTGAACGTCACATGACCTAACTCACCAAACAGGTAGGACGCGATTGGTTGTTAAAAACGGCCACCCACTCAGAACTGTAAAAACGGATGGCTTGTGCTGCCGATTAATCAGAATACCAACAATTGATCGTAAAGGAACGCTTTGGGTTGACTTCCTCTTTAAACTAACAGAAACTTCAAATTGTATGTCTCCTTTAAGAATCTTTTGGGACATCTCTGTGGGAGTTACACACACACACACACACACACACATAAACAAACCAGTGGGGAGAAAAGATAGGCTGAGGCATTTGTGGATTTTGCTGCTCACAGGGGACTTGCTAAAAAGACGACCAAAAAAAAAAAGAAAAAGATGGCATAAAGGATTTGCCGCCTCGTCGTTTTCTCCTTTTAACAAGGTGGTACACCTCACTTTCGTTAAGACGCAGTGTTGGGAAATCGCTTAGAGTGTGACTCACCGTTAGTCGCCTTTTGCACAGGCAAGCGACCGGGCTGCTTGTTAAAAACAACGCATGTATGTGTGGGAAATGTAACCTTGGGCAGGAATAACACTTCTTTTGAGTTTAAGGGAAAAAAAGGAGTTGTGGAATTGAGACATTAGAGGATCGTGAGCCAAATGGCTGAGAAATATACAATGCAACGCTGTTGCCTTAGGCAACATAGAACAAAGTCATTGCTAAATCCAATAAAGAGGAGGATATAGAGTCCATAAAAACTGGCCAGATTTTAGTCATGTTCTTGTTAACTCCCCAACTAATATATGGGGATACATTTATAATGCTAGCTGGAAGCACTAGTCAAATTGTTTGTAGACCGTAAAGGTCTGAAGCACAAACGACATGGGTTTAATTTGCTGAGGAAATAGCTTACTGTAAAGAGTCGCTATAGCAATAAAGGTGAAGAAAAAAAAATCATTCAGTTGTTGAAATGGATCAGAGGAAGCCCAACTACATACAAACAAAAGAGATCCGAACCCAGAAAATGTACACTCGGAGTATCCAGGGCTTAAGTAACAACGGCTCACAAACATCGCAAGATGAAATTGGTGAGCAATGATTGGGTGTTAGCTGAGCCCCGAGCAACTGCGATGTCATTTTCAGAAGGTGTCAAAATGACTGCCCCCTATGATACACTAAAACCATGTGGACTTGCTTAATTAATATTCCACTAATGCAATATCAAGCAGATCAGCATCTTTATCCTTTATCCTTTAGACTTTATTTTCTAGACTTAACGCCAATCTGATCAGCTTGATCATAATTGGACGATATTTGGCATTTTACACAAAATTGGTAATCAGCTGTAATGTCATTAATTGCCAAGTGATAAATGAAGTCATTGATCTGTCCTGCAAATTACATGTTGTAAAAATGTTTTGAGGGGCAACAATGTGTTTTTTATTTGCACAAGTTTTCCTTTTACAGAGTTATAGGAAGGTCTGCCCTAATGTCATTTCTTATTTGGAGCTATAATTTCAATACGATGTATTACGAAAGGTACAATAAGTTGTTGCATGATTTTTTTTTTTAACTTTTTACTGTGCACAGCGGCTGCTTTTGGCCCATAGTCTAAACAGGCAAAAATTTAGGCACCCGTTTTTTTTATTTTTAAGTGCTAAACAGGCAAGAATTTTCAGGATTTTAGAGAAATTTAGGCATACGTTAGAATTTAAGCAATGGCTGTTCCAGCCGATAGATTGACCAGGCAAATGGCTGAAGGCCACTGCTGTGCCCAGTAAAGGGTTAATTTGACCAAGCATTCATTCTACTGTATGCCTGGGCAGTTCTTGAAAACCTTCTAGCGGTCACTGATGTTTTTACCTGGGTATAGCTTTCAGTTTTGGGTACAGAAGAGATTGTTAAAATATGTCAAAAATGCATACATATCTAAATATTTTTGTGGCAACTCAAACAGCATACAAGTATTTGCAATAAATGAGTTCTTCAAAGAAAATTATTTCAAAATATTTTGATCTAATTACTAATCAGTTACTAATCCTCGTTTGGGATTTTGATCATTTTTGGGTCACTTTCTTCCTCATCGTTCTCGCAGTATTTTAGCAAAATGATAGCACACTCCAGGTTGTCACCATCTGGGTAAAATTTCAGCTTCCAAGTGTCTTCTTTCAGTGATTTCCCTATGATGTGAAATGCCTTTGATGACAAGATCAAAGATCACGATCAACTCCAAAAATTCTTACTCTGTGAAGGCCATATTTTTTTAAATATATAATATAGTCCACAGAAAAAAAAAATGGTGGCTGGCCTACAAAAGGGCCTCAAGCCACACTTTGGACACTTCTACTTCAGACTATGAAGCAGATTTGTCAACCGCCACAGTGAATTTCTCTCCAACGATTAGTGCTTGTACTCATTCGAAAAATAGTTACGAAATGCGAGCAGACTCAAACCTGGATCTTCTCAACTGCGAAGCAGACACAAACTACGACTCCCCCGCGGCATATTTACACGTCACAAACGGTGTCGCTCTCCCAAGCGCAAAAAGAATTGCGTCTGCTGCGTCAGACGAACGACTCCGGGTTCGAATCCATCACTTCCCGTGCAGCGTTTCAAAGGAATTAACGTCGACAGTCTGGCGATAAGGTTAGACGGATCCCCGTTTGAGTCTGCGTGAAATGCCACCTTGTCGCCGTAAGTCTTTTTTTTAAAAAGTCGGCGGATGGCATTTGTGGGAATCTATTCGGCCCGGCTTTTCTCTGCTGCGCTGTTCCCACTTTCACCATTATTTACAGGACGGGAGGAGGGATGATGCGCTTTTGCTGTACACTTTTGTGTGTTTATGTGTGTGCGTTTTGTGATGTATTGCATTAATTTCCATCATGACACCGTCTTTATGAGAATGGTCGACGCCACCAATCACAGCACCCAACGCACAAGAATGGAGAACAAATGACTTTTCTCGGAATATTTCTAGAGTAACACACTCATTGTGTGTGTGGAGTGTGTAGAAGGAGGCGTTTTTACGACATGCATGTACAGTATGTGCATTTTTTTCCCCAAACGACATGTCTGGGGATTGTACCAAACACACACCTCTTGCTACTCATATAATATTCCATCATGCCGGGCCGGATTGTTCATGCGAATACAACATGCAATAATACGTGGTGGTAAGAAATGGCACTTAAAGATCCAAGAGGGATGGTAATATATTTTGGGAGGATAATGAGATTTGGGTAAAGGCGTACAGGATGAAAAAGAAAGAAAAAAAAGCAGAGGCTGCTTTTGTGACTATTGTGAAATTGATTTGACCGTGTGGTTGCCAAAAGCATCGTGTACAGTACCTGCTTGCTCCGAGCTTTTACTCAATGCAATAAAGGGCCCATTTTTGCCATTTTCTGTACTTTTTTTACATGATCCAAACAGAAGCCAGGATGCATTAAGAAATTAAGTCAGGCAATCATAAAAAAATTTACAGGGATGGCAGGGAGTAGCAACTTTTACGTGGCCTGTGAAAAACACTGATTTACCCTAAGTGTTTTAAGTGTTAGTGAGAAAACAGGGATCATTTGAAAACCTTGTATTTTTACTTTTATTTTTAACTGTAGGAAAAAAAAGAAGTAAACAAGCCTGGTCACCTTGTGTCTCTGTTTGCCATTAAGTGCAAAGACTGTGTTGGTTTTATCCGTGGCTGATATGAGTCATGGAAAGCCCTGCTTAAATTGGATGTCAGGCCACAGCTAATAATTGGGGTCTTTTCTTTGATCCAGACACGTCAATAGGCGGGAACTATGCTTTTACACAACTACACTACCGGCTCACTTTCTGCCTGGTGACCTCCAAATTGTGTTTTTAAAAATTTTATTCGGACATCTTCCTCATCTGGATTGCCCCCGGAAAATTCCCGTCATCATTTTTTTTTTTCCTGCAACAATGCTATTGTCTTTGTTAGCCAAGGATTCCACACAACTTCTCCATTGTGTCAAACGTTTTGAAATTTGAAATACAGCAAATGGATACATTATTAATATTTGAAAAGGTTCAGTGATGTGATCAGCTGATCTGGTAAAAGCTACCACAACATTCTGCATGGTCCAATTCAACAATTGACAAGTGCACAATGTATTCATATTATCATTAAAAAAAAAGCTATGTTAATTTAAGGAACACAAGCTAGTGTTAGCAATATGGCATTACAAGCTAACAATGTCATTATCATGGGAGGAAAATTGGATTGTTAGCAAGGCAACAACGCACTCTAACAATAATAACATGGCGGCACCGTAAAAGTTGACAGCATGACAGCGTTTAGGGCAAACTGAAGGTTATTAGTATTATTAAAATGACAGCAACATGTGGACATTATTGTCATTAGTTAGCATGGGGGGCAACACAAGTTTAATTTGTTAGCTACTTTAATTAGCATTGTGGCAACAACACAAGCTAAAGGTGTTCGGATGGTGATATTGTGAGCTAACATGACAGTTAGCATGGTGATGACACATACTAGCATTAGTGTTAGCATGGTGGCAGCATGACCTATAGTAAGAATGAGGAAATCATGAACTAATGTTCTTAACATAAGCCAATGTCGTATAACAGCAGCAGGAGCATTGATGCTTCCTGTTAGTTTACTACCGCAGGTCAATAATTCATGAGCGAAAATTCATATCCTGTTGGTGCGTTTGTGATGAAGCAAGCGTTCGCCCTTCGCGGGTTACCTCAACTGCATAAACACAGAAGCCCAACGGAAACCTTATCGACTGTAAACAGTGAAATTTATAGTGATGCTATGACTGAATATTTTATAGTCATATTTCAGCAACTCTTGCGGTCCACTAAGCGCAATTTTTAAGATACTCTTAATTAGCGATCTTCGCTATTCCACTTTTTGGGGACCCTGATGGACCCGAAAGCATTCACACGAGTGAGATGTTTTTTTTCCTTTCTTTGCGTGTGTATGTTTTATGAGTGACAAGTGGCTCTTAATGAGCTCTACAATGCTCATAAAACATTTGTTGTCCTCGGAATTATACGCCGAGTGCCAAATTAAATTAGATCTGGTTGGTCTCTCCCAGACTGATCTTCCTTGTTATTAAAATGATACTGCAGGGCATCCTTTTTATTAGTTTGAACAAGTCAGCGATAACATTCAGCTACCAAATTGTTCCTTGAAGGGGGGCTAATGGAGTTGCAAAGTTGGGTTTTTAGAGTGCCTTGCTAATCTTCAAATGTGAAATTCAAAATCATTTTGTCAGGTGCCAATCTCTCTTTATAAGCAAACCGTTCAGAAGCTTTCGATATAGTGCAAGTGTCAACCTGTGCGTTTTTGTTTGCCGTACTTTGTATAGTTTTATGCACATTAAAACATGTACGGCGTACAAGAAAATCAGTACGGGAAAACACAAATTTGCCATTCATGGTACCACCCGTTTAGCACTGACTATCGAGAAATGGTAAAAAAAGAAAAATTTACCGTGCGGTAGCCTCCATTTCGTATTTTTTTTCATCGCAGACAAAGTGAGCAATGTACCACAAACAATGGCCAATCACTTCACATTGCTTGTGAAAAACATGTTTCCAAATTATAAAGCTGCAACGATACGTAAATTATATTCGAGTAAATTGCATTCTTTATGTCCTTGTTTGAAAAATTAAAGTAGAAGCATTTTACAAGGTTGTCATATTCCTGCCATGTTCCTGTTTTCTTGTGATGTGTGTGTTTCGTGTGTTTCTCCTTCCACTATGGGGGCGGGGTCACCGGCCGGGCACACCCGTTGCCTGTTTGCCATCAAGGGCTTTTTAAGGCTGGCCGGTGCAGGAGCCTGACGCCGGGTTATTCCTTTGTAACGCTTCCCGTTCTGAGTGATTCTGCCTCAGGACTCCCTTGGTTTGTAATTTGGTCTCTTTTTGCATTTTTGCTCATCGATAGTTTCTGTTGTAACTTTGTCCTAGTCGCTCTCGTACAGACTCCGCTCCCTCGTTGTTTCATCCTGCCAGTTGAATTGACCCGCCTAGATGTTTTGTCTCTCCCTCAGTTGGTTCTTTGTGATTTTGGTTTGTACTTTACTGTTTTGGACTATTTTTATTCTCACACCTGGCGTGTGATTTTTGTTGAATAAACTCATTTTCTGACTCTCATCCTCATGTGTCTGGTTAGTCTCCTTAACCCGCCCGGGTTTCGAGGTTATTCACAACAAAGATAAAGATTTTTTTTCCCCTGAAATATTCTTATAAAATGATTGCAGAGTAATAAAAGTGAAAGTAAATATACAGATAACTGGATTTTATTGAATAGTTTTTAAAATAATTTTCTAAATATTTTGGAAGAGAAGCAATTTTGAACCAATTGTAAGAAATATTGGAAGGATTATTTGATTTTAGTAAGTGCATTGTGTATAGTCTGCAGAACCCAAATTATGTGTCTAATGTTTTTTTAAGTATTTTTTAAGAAGTTTTATTGCAGAATCAAAATCTATAGAATTGTGTAATAAGTATATACATATATACATGTAGGCCTATTTACAATATATTAGTACTTTTGTACTTCATACCTGCAACAACCATTTTTTAGAATTTCCTTAAAAAAACGTTGTTTAAAAAAAAAAACGTGAACATTTGTCGTTGGGATAGAATGTGTAAAATATCATTACATGAAGAATAGCCACAGTGTGTTCGAATGCAAATCAGTATTTTCTCCAAGATATGTGGCACTTACAGAAATTTTCAGACATATTTTATTTGTACATATATTTGATATTTGTGTTTGGTGATGTAGCCGCTCCTTGCTCAACATTGTAAGATCCAGTATACTAATGTAATTTGATGGCTTGGTGATGAATTTTTGTCTCCTCCAGTGAAATCCTTGAGGGGGTAGTATTTTGAAATCAAATCCCGCAGATCATTATGACAAAATCTGTTAAAAGACACCTTGACATCTCTGGCGCTAATAAAAACCAATTACATATTACAAATCATAAAACAGCAGAAGAACATAAAATAAAATTTCAGATGGGACGAAGTTAAGACTTGGGAGTTGGGGGAACATCCTCAAGAATTACTGTGCAGTATTATTATGTCTTTATCTGTCCAAGATATTACATGTTAGCCAATTCAAAAAGTAATATCCCTCCTAGTCCAATTTAATATTTGACGGCTTTATTTGATGACAGACAATACTGCTTTTTTATGACCTTAATCCTAAAATACAAATGATTACCTGTGCTAGTGCAGTGGTTCTCAAATGGGGGTATGGGTACCCCTGGGGGTACTTGACGGAACACAAGGGGATACTGGATTTTAAATAAAAAAACAAACATACAAATGTGCAAAAATCCTTTAAAAATAAATATTGAGCTGATTAAATGTTTCAGGAAAACAAATGTTATATTCGGTAGGTTTTTCAATTTTATTATTTTTAAACGCCAGATTCCCCCCACACCAGAGTGGTTGAACCCAACTTGTTATGTGCCACCTCTCGTTACCTATCAAGTTAATGATTTATTTTTGGGAACAGATCTCTACTATCATCCCAAAAGTTGAATATTTTTCTTTGTACAAATATTTATTTATAATTATTTTTGAAGACGGGTCTGACACAATATTAGGTTAATGATTTATTTTTGTCAACAGATCTCTAAGGTAATTCCAAAAGATGATTCTTTATGTTGAATATTGTTTGTAGACAAATACTGTATTTCTTTATGATTACTTCATTTTGAGAACTGGTGACACTTTATGCATATACATTTTTTTGTGGACAAATAATAATTACGTTAATATTTTATTTTTGTGAATAGATTTGTACTGTAATCCCAAAATATGATACTGTATGTTAAATAATTTTCTGTGGAAACATGTTTAAAATTATTCCATTTTGAGAACAGGCCTGACACTTTATTTTGAATAAGTTTTTGTGGGCAAATAATTATTAATAATTAACTTATTCCTTTTTGACAACAGATCTCTTCTATGATCCTAAAGAGGTCAACCACCGATGTCATTTTTATTTTATTTTTTTTACCCGAACTTGCTTTGTACTGGTTAAGGGTTACTTGGATGAAAAGATATTTAACAATGAGTATATCACTGAAAAAAAGTTTGAGAACCACCGTGCTAGTGTATGCTTCACAAGTTGCGACTATAACACTACTAAAGAGCTAAATATGAACTGTGGAATTGATTTGTATTTCAAATTCTGCTGTGCAGCTTGAATGACAAATGTGTGTATTCATAGTGCTGGCACAAACTCACTGAATCTTTAATGCAAATTTTATGTCAATAATGTTGCAGTGCTGCTTCAAATCTACAGTGGGAGATGCATGCTTGTCTGTGGGTGTGTGTGTGGGTGTGTGTGAGATGTGTGCCTCGCAGCTGGCAGCAGAGACCAAGTGTTGCCAGGTGGGTGAACTTGGCATTAATAATAGATGAATGGAAACAAGGGGAGAAAAAAAGAAGAATCAGACAGACGGAGTAAAAGAAAGAGTAGCAGGAATAAAACAAAAGAATGAAACATCAAGGAAAAGAGTGACAGGTCTTTTGATGGACAAAAACAGAATATAAGACAAAATGAAAATGTGAGGACACATACTGGGCCTTGCTTTACTCAAGGAGATGCAAATTAGGGAGGTTGTGCTCTTGAGAGGATGCACATTTGTTAGAATGTGTAATGGTGAGGTCATATGCTGGCAAGGCTAACTTGTGAATTTGAATTTATAATTATGAAACTGATCTAGCCAAATTCAGCAGTAAAAAGTTGATATTTTGTCTACTAATGAATTTGATACGCTTTTTATTTTTCATGTACAATTACACATTCTGCCGCTTTTTGATGAAATTGACATCACATTGGTGACATTCGCAAGCTGAGTCATGATTGGTTGTTTCCAAAGCATTGAGTATGTGTCATGTCATTTTCAGTTGACAGCAGGAAGCAAAATGTTTTTTTAAAGGTATTAATTCTTTGACCGCCAGTCCAGTTAAAAAAGATTTTTTTACTTATACAGCTCTCAACACTTATACAGTGGCTATATTGTATTGTATTTTTTGGGACTATTCGCAACAACTTTTTTTCTCGTGATTTGAGACCTGCGAGTTCTCCAGGTTTTTTTTTTTTTTTTTTTAACCAATTGTTTGCGTCTGTTCAAGGTGTCAACTTATGGAGCAACTATGAAATAGAACTGAAAATATGTAAATCAATGGCTGTGCTCAAAAAGAGTTTTAAAAATGGAGTATTAAAAATATGAAAATGACATACAAATCATATAAAATTATGTATAAATTGAATAAGATTGTATTATTTATGGACCCTTAAAATGAGTTAAAAATCGAGGATTGGTATCAGTAGTGTCCACGAGTACCGTATTTTCCGCACTATAAGGTGCACCTAAAAGCCTTAATTTTTTTAAAAAGCTGATGGTGCGCCTTATATATGGATCAATATTGATATTGGGATCCGTAGATGGGGAATGAACTGATAAAGTAAGCTTTACTTGTTTTTTTGTGTTTACAGTTGAACAAGGTTGGTCATATTGACATTGAGTTATTATGCTATTGAGAGTTTAGAGTTATTATTTGAGTTATTATTGCCATTACTTTGAGTATGACTATATTGTGATTGAAAAAGTTTTAAAACATGCCATTAATTGAGGGTGTGCTTTATAATCCGGTGCGCCTTATACATGGAAAAAGTTTTAAAATATGTCATGAATTGAGAGTGCGCCTTATAATCCGGTGCGCCTTATACATGGAAAAAGTTTTAAAATATGTCATGAATTGAGAGTGCGCCTTATAATCCGGTGCGCCTTATAGTGCTGAAAATACGGGACCCAAAACTTTAGTATAATGCTGAATCTGGGCTGATACTGATGCCTTGTATCCGTCATCCCCCATCATTTATTGTGATATTTATTTGCAAGGTATTCTACATGGAAGTTCTTGTCTTCAATGGAGGATGTGCGCTTGTAAGGTTGTCAGATGTTTGAGTACACTTTTTCTGTTAGCATACTTGGAATCCTGTGTACTTACCTTTGTAGTTGATCTTAAAGCCAATGGATCCGACACTCTCGTCGGACTGCAAGTGGAGCCACATCTGGTGGGTCATGCTGACAATCAGGTCGGGGACGAAGCTGCCCGACAGTCTGCGGCACACACAAGACATGACATTTCATTCTAATTGGAAATAAAAGTCTCCTTTCCATGACGGCAATGAGAGGGTCATCGCTGCTCGTAATGCGGTTTTCCGGAGCGGGAAATAAAGCACTGGTACTTACACCTGCAGGATGGTGGTGGGATCTCCCACCTCCCCGCCGTCTCCGATGGTCAGCGTGTCATAGGCGATCTCCAGGTCAAACTCCTCAAAGTTAATTTGAATGACCTGCAGCAGACAGGAAACAATATTCTTTAGAGCGCTATTTTCAAATCGCAAAGCCTGCATTTCCTAAGGCTTTATGTATGCGTAGGATGAGTCAAAAGTTTGGAAACACCTCATACAATTTATATATGTATATAAACACAAGGACCTGGGATTTGTTTTTTTTTCTTTGAAACTATTTCAATTAGAAGGTTTTTGCATAATTTTATCACATACTGGTAAATCTGCTATTGTTTATTGTAATGGAGAACAAATGATTGCTTTTGCTCATCAAAAAGCTTCAACAAAAATCACATTCAATTAAAACGTTTTGTAAGAGAATATAGCAATTTGATTATCAGCCAAAATTGTTTAATGCAGTGCTACTCGATTATGTTTTGCAACGCGAAAGAGAAAACATTTCGTGACCCCCCCCTTTTTATCTTTAAAATTGTATACCTAAAACTGTATCCTTTTTAACATTGACACAAGGAAAAAGCAAATAAAAAAAACTTTCAACAACTGCTAAGTCCTTTTTTTTTACAGCATTTATACAGGTTAAAGGTTTGCCTAAGACATGGGTGTTAAATATAAAGCCCGCGGGCTGGTTTTGGCTCGCAATGGGTTTAATCCGGCCCACAAGGTGATTTTGTAAAGTATAAAAATTAGCGTGATTCTTTAATATAAGGAAAAACTTGAAATGTTTTTTAATTATTGGTAAAGTTAATTTTTATGATTCCTAGTGATGTTATGCTTTTACTATTTTGGACAGTAATAATAAAAAAAATACGAATAAATTTGAAGTTGTAATTTTAAAGTCATATAAATATATACCATGTTTTTATTGGTCCGGCCCCCTTGGGAATAGATTTTCCTGCATAAGGCCTGCAAGCTAAAAAGAGTTTGATACCCTTGGTCTCAGCAGAAAAAAATGCATCTAAGTGCCTAAAAAATGTCCTAACCTTATTTGATCACAATTACACTTCACACGGCAAAAACAAATCCTTTTCCCTGGGGGTCATCCGCACCCTCCCCCATGGGGGGCCCACCTCACTATTTGAGAGCACTTCCTAATTCCTTGACATTCGAGTTCAGTTGATCCAACAATCTCACTCTCAACTCAAATATTTCATATCGCAGTCACCCCCCCCCCCTTTCTTGAAATTTTCTTGACTCCTTTTGTTTTATTGTAGACTACACTCTTTGTATGTCAACTACATGCACACCACGTTCATCATTAAATACTCACTTTCTTGTGACCCATGCTTCGAAAAGAAATGGAGCATGACACAAATATAAAGCACTGTACCCCATTACTAAGTCAAAAAATCAGCCCATAGTCAACTGGGAATTTTACTGCTCCGAACAGTTCATGAATGTATCAAGGTGAGGAGAAGCACAAAGCTTGCAAGACTGTGATCGGGAATTATTCAACCAACACTTTCTGTTTCATGTGAGACCATGGAGAGACAAGAACAGGAAGCCAGAGAAGGAGAAAGATGATGGTCACTAGGGGGAGGAAGGGGGAGGAGGGGCGATTTAATAATGAGCACATCTTTGATGCTCGCTGAGAACTGTGTAAGAATATTTCAAACTTGAGTTCACCCTCTGGGAGAGATTGAAAGCACGCCTGCACCCTCGTTCTATCGCGCTCTCTCTCTCTTCCTAACTTGCTGGAGGGGATTTTTTATTTTTTTTTTCAGATTTCCAGATTCAATTTCCTGCTCGTGGACTTCACAAGCATCTCCTTGGCTTAAATCCGCCGTTAAAGAGTGGAGATATTGACGTGACCTCAATGCCAACAGTTCTGTTTTAGCTATGCTAATATGCGCTGTTAATGATAATGATTGGCTTTTCAGCAATCAGTGGGCTTTTCTTGTGTTTGTTTATTTTCAGGTATAGCTTCCAGCAATTAGTTTGCCAATCAAACTGCATGAAACAAAAGCAGGCAGATTCCTGGATTCCAAGTCTCTTTCACATAGCGAGGGTGTCAAAAACTAGCATTAAAACTAGGGCCCAGCCAAGATGAATTGTTTTCAGGTTGATGATGAGTTTTTGGAAGCAGAAAATCTTGATTAATTGGCCGATTGATTTTTCAAATTATAATTAATAAAAATTGCGTGTAAAGTGGTGACATTGAGGTCAATTCCTTACATAACTTCCTCACATAGCCCACTCATTTGTTCTGTTTTAAATGACAGATTCGCAGAATATAAAGATATATATTTTAAGATACGATGTTATAGTATTGATTAAAGTGTCACAAATAATGACATCTGTGTTATGTGTATAAAACAAGTAGTTCTTTAGGTACAATGTTATAACATCTATTTTGAGATGTTTAAAGCGCGATAATCAGATGATTCAATCAGTTACAAATTACCGTATTCCTCAGAGTACAAGTCGATCTTGCTTATAAATTGGCCCTTTTTTACCACGTGGATTTGGGTGGATTTGACAAAAATGCAATTATTAGTGATTTTAGTGGTGACATAGATCATGGCTGTCCAATTATAACACATGGTGTGTGTTATTAAAATGACAAAATTACGGTAATCATAGACTAATTTCTTCATCGTATATTAAATTACAATACCGTTGTGGTTATGGGGGGGGGGGGGGGGGGATAAAACAAGTGCGAGGCAATTTGTGTGTACATGTAGATGCAAATGCTGAAACTAATGTTGCAACAATAAAATGATTTGTAGTTTCAACGCTCTATTTTTTTGACACTGCTGATTACTAATTTGTCGAAAAGCCCTGAAAATCATCATCACTTTCAGTCACGCCAAATAACTCCTCCTATTTAAATCTCTGACATCCTCTCCTATCAAACATCCCCGTTACTCTTCTACAGGTAGTCATCTTCAGACCCTCCAATTTGTCTGAAACGGAGGTCTTTGGCAATGATTTGCTGATGATCTTACTTGGGATGTTCTTTACCCAAGTGACGACTGTTGTGAGATCAGAGCGTGGAAGATTGCCCTTCGTTACCCACCCCACACACACACACACACACACATACACACACACACCTGCTGACTTCCATGCGCCGATTTGTTCAAAGACACGTTTAAGGGCTGAGGGAGACAAATCAAGCCGTAGTTTCCTTTTCATAATTGGTCAAAGTTTGCCGAAAATATTGTTGTGAGATCAGAGCGTGGAAGGTTGCTCTTTGCTGTCCCCTCCCACTGACATTGATGTGCCGGCTTGTTCAAACACACTTTTAGGGGCTGAAGAAGACAAGTTGAGCCATGTTCTCCTGTTCATAATGTGTCAAAGTCTGCTGAAAAAAATTATCTACGCAGCCTCGTTGTTGACAACAAAGAGGCAACGCTTGACGAAAATGCATTTTGCGATGTTGTGTGCAAACACTCTTAAACGGATGCACACTATATCAAATTATTAGAGGTATACAGTATATAATTATTTTAAGCCTTGTAAATAACATGATGAACTCAGATTAAACACAGATTTGTGGAAAAAATTGGTCTCTTTTGACTATGCGGTTATAAATCGACCCTACTAATATGGGGGTAATAAATTAGGAAAAAAAAACAAAAAAAACTTGGCTTATACTTGAAAAAATACGGTAGCCTTCAATTGCTCCAAGACTGTCAGACAACAGAATAAAATCAAGCTGGAGCAGGAATCCAAAGCCTCTTTGAATCGTGTCTTTTACTGGGTGATGTTGGTGTGATAGACGTGTGGTCATAAAACATTTTTATGAGACAATTCGTGAAGCCACATCAGCACAGTTTACACGGCATTAAACATGGCGAGAACATAAGCGCAGTGCAACCGGAAAACAGGCGGTGTCAGGAGGGAGAGGGGTGCGGAATGGCTGCCGTGAAATATGTAGCCCGGACTCTTAAGGCACACATAACGTAATTCCTTTTGGTGTAGTGCGAGTGTACATATTTTTTCTCTACTCTAATTGGTTGGCGGCAAGGCGAGCATCCATCTCTCGCTCCGACATTCATGCCGGCATCGGTCCGTCACCCGCCTCCGCCTCACCAGTTCTAATTGGTCACCGCGCTCCCACTTCTCGCCAATTCGTCTGCGGTCGCTGGCCAATGAGCCGGCAGAATTGGGTTTCTGCATGATAAAGCGCCGCCTTTGGTTGAGGCGGCAAAAAAAAAAAAAAAAAAAGAGAGTAGCTCAGATGGTGGATTCAGTGATGTAAGACGGGTCGGGGAATATAGTTGTCCACCTATTATGTCATGGTTCATCTTTCGTACCACATTATGTTGCAACTTTTTTTTTCATGCAAAAATTTTAAATTGGTTTTACTAACAAATCTTTGTTCAGAGACTTAGAATCTTCTCTGTAGCACCACATTATGCCACAACATTCCAGGGGAGAGATGAGCACAGGAAGAAATCTTATGATTTTATCTCATTACAGTAAACTGCCAATGACGACGATATCCATCAAATATGTTTATCAACAGATTGGTAAAGCATTGGCATTGCTTGTCTGTGAATTGCGCATTTGTAAACCACTGCAATGACAAAAAAAACCCTGTGGATGGCATCATTTCATCCCTTTGCATTGGAGATATGCATAGTTTTTGAATAGAAGATAAAGATTAGGAGTGATTCTTGGTTTGTCATTTCGATTATGAAGAAATGAAATGGCAAAATGTGAAAAGTGGTTTTGTACACCTTATAGTGAGCAGAAAATATATACTTTACACACCTTACACAGAGAATACAGTATATACAGTACATGTGGTATCGTGAGAAAACAGACTCCTCAGGCACATTTCTCAATTATAAATTCATATTATTAATCTGATGAAGTTGGGAAATGGTATGTAAGCCATTGCAGGTAAAATAATAAGTACGCTTTATTGTTCCCTCTTTTATCGCTTGAGTTAGGTTCCCAAAAAAACCCACATTAACCGAAATTGGCAATGTAGTGATTGAGTTTGTTCAGATTTTTTAGGTGTTTCCTTTGTTAAAAACATAAATAAATAAAATTGATATATGTTTTTTATATGTTTTGTCTGGCCTGGCGTAGCAGGAAAAATCTCAAGTAAAATAGAGGGATAAACCTGAAATAGATATGGTCAGAAGTTAAAATCCATGTAACAGATGATTTTTTTTCATTGAGAAAAAGGTTTTTTGACTGGTCTGACTTAAAAGGAAGAAAAATTGCAAGAAAAACAGTGACGTATACCTGCAATAGGAGAAATCGCGATAGAGTCAAGCTGCAATAAAGTCATCATGACGAGATCATAAGTCATCATGCATGAGGTTTAAAATCATTACGACCAGATTGTAAGTCATCACTATGTTATCAGTGGCAGCATTAAAGTCAACCTGTCGCGTTGAGGTCGTTGTGACGCCAGGATAATCACAAAGATGAAGTGAAATCAACATTCCTTTAATAGTGAGTGAGAGCGCATTCTTCTATACGATGACTTTAAATCTCAACACGACAACTTTAAGTCTCTTCATGACGACTCTTAATCTCACTAGGTGAGCCTAACACACCATCAAATTTGTTTTTTTATTTTTATCTTTTTGTTTTTTCCGCAAGTACCAACGCCTTTAAGTATCAACAACGACCACTCGTTGCCACCGATGTCATGAAATGAATATTCAACATGGCAGTCACGTGGTGGAGCCTGGCCGCGTTCAGACAGCCCCGGCCGGCGGGGGCAGATGAGGGGCCATGAGGGGAGCGGATGATAAAAGCCAAATGAGAAGTCGAGCAAGAGCGCGAGAGAGGGGGAGGATGAAGAAGAATGAAGAGGAAGGAGGCGGCATTGCTAACGGCCTTACTGCCCCGCCATCCCCAAGGTTAAATGAGAAGAGGGGGAATGAATTGGCTCTAAAGGCTCATTCCGCTCAAACTAAATGAAGCAATAACGTCAGAGAGCCATAGAAGGCCATTAACACTTAACCCGAGCCGACGGCGAGAGAGAAAGAGGGGACGGAAAGAAACCAGAGAGGACAGGTCGGCGTGAAGAAAACCTGACGCTCCTCATCCTCACAGATGGACGCATGAGTGGAACACCTTCCGCTTCCCTTCTCTGTGATTTGATAGTTTCGAGCTCCTTAATGAAGACACTGAGGAGAATTCAGAAGGGACAATTTCCATGCCCGGCTTGTGTCACGACCACCTCCTTTCTCTTCTTCTCCTTCGACTTATAGTCTTGTTCATTTTTTATTTCCTTCTCTGGAGATCCAATATCCTCGACAAGCTGCTCCTCCTTCACCCATCAGTGTGCTCATTAAGAGCAAGCCATTGCAAATACGCTCCCAGCTATAAAACTTGCTGCAGTTGGATTCAAACATTTTGAAAAAAAAAAAGTTCAAATGTATAGTTTTGCAACTGTAAATTTGTCTTGAAGATAATTAGGGAAGGTTGTGTCAACTTTTCTAAACTTAAATAAAGGAAAATACTGTAAAATATGAAAAATGTAACCAGGTCTGGAACTGCCAGCTTAGAGTCAAGATTTTTAATCGGCAAACTCATTTAAAAATAATTGGAAGTATGTTTACATCTCTTTGCAAATGCATTCAAACAAAATTTCAATTATATTTTAAAATACCGGCATGTTTAATTGTACTTGTAGACGATTTGATTAAAAAAAAAGCATAATTTGTCTCCATGATGCTAGACGGTGTTGATTATCATCCCCTGAAGCATGATGGGAAAAAGTCAGAGGTGGCCATTTCAAAAAAATGGTGGTGTGTCATTTACAGTCACGTCAATATGTGGAACTTCATCAACACTTGTCCCCCTGCCCAAAAAATACCCAAGAAACCTAGAACCCTAACCCTAACAGTCAAAATTCCAATTAATTGTAAATACCAACCCGAGCCAAACCTTAGTTTTCCTTTTTGCCACTCAATTTTCCAAATGAGGTAGAAAAAACTTTTGACAAAACACACTAAACCCACATCATAAAGCCTAGCATGCATGTAGCTGCACATTAGTTTAACATATTTCCTTGGCACTAGACTGCAAGAAATCACATCCAATAGGGAGCATTATTGTCTTTCAGATAGCTTTCAACCTCTTGAGTCATTGTTTGAAAAAACATATTCAGAGATGGTTGCATAGAAGAAAATTCACATTTCACAACGACATCTCTCACATGCACTAGAAGTAAAAAGCAAAGTTTTGCTGAGCTTTATTTACAAGACGTGACTTTTTGGATTGACTTTAAATTCTTCTACCTAGCACATTGGTAGTTATACCTAGGTGCATGTATGCATTTATGCTCCCTATTTAGATTGTGTTTACTCTTCCACATTGCCAAATATATGGCAGTTTAAAACATTGGGGGGAATATGAATATTTAAATGTGTGAGGTGACACAATTTTACTAAAGATGACAGGTAACACAGTTGGTGAACAATTACAATACCAGATTCAAACTACGGAGAAAATATGCTGTTCTGTTGGGCTCAGTCGATAGTTTTTAAAATGTTTCATCATTCGGCGATTTGTTGGCAAAAAATTGGTCCATCTGTGACACACAGACTGCCCGCATCTGGAAATAATGCTGTGTTTTCAGCATCAAGCTTACAAATGTCCTTGAAAGTACAGTATTTGCAAACATGTTCAAATGTGTTTGCGGACATATAAGAACATGTTTCAACAAAGATACAAATGTGTTTAAATGTACTAGTAAATATGTCCAAAATGTATTTGCTTCAGAAAGACAAAATAATATTCCATAATCCTTTTAATATTTAATTATAGTTTTCTGTTGGTATTATCTTTATTTGTAGAAGTAGTAGTCATGCAGTAGTAATGTTGAAACTAATGCTGCAGGGCAGAAAATTTTTGAATAAAATTAGATTGTTAATATTTACAAATAGTTCACCTCCAGGGATCATGAAAAAAAAGTGACTTTATATTCATTAACAAACCGTTAATGAGTACAGCTCAGAGAGGATTTGCCTTAAGTCGCATTGAAAGTTACTGTATTGTTTCATAATACTGTATGCCACACGTCGAATGAGTATCCCTTCCATTTGATTGACTGATGCCGCATGGCGTTAAAAGCTTTCTGGAATCTTGTGCAGATAAATTCCCGGCATGGAAGCGGTGACAATTGACTGACAGTTGTGAGATGAAACCCATGAGCAATAAGGTACATTTAATGTACATGTCGCATTTTTAAACGATGAATCTTTAATTCACAACTCAGACAAGTCCAATAATAAATACTAGAGAAGAAAAAAACACTGCCAGGATGTAAAAAATAAATGAAGAAAGAAGGATATTAGGAGTGAAATTAAAGGATTTGTCACTCATGCTTTATCCCTTATCGCAGGCTGCTCAGGGATTGTATTAAAATGTCTCCGTTTTTATTGTCATTCACGCACAGAAATGCCATGACAGCGTGTGATGAAACTATTAGTCTTTTTTTTTTCCTCCTGAAAATTTGTCAACCATGTTTACCTTGGTAAACTACATTTGCAAAAATTATTCAGATACAAACAATCACCTAAGACCATTAAGCTTCCTGAAATATGCACTCTTAAGTTAAGACCATTAAAACCCACAGATGTTGCACTAGGGAAAGTAATGTTATATTCAAAGGTTATACAGGTTAAATAAAGCTTACTTTAAATCCCCCTAAAGTTACAAAGGATACTATAAGACTATCATAAAGTCCTTTAAATTAGGTTGGTTGAAATATTATTGCAAAAAAATAAATAAAAATAGCTCAGGAAAAGATAAGACGACTAGTTAGATTTAGTTCAAAATTGAACTGCACTTGTAAACTCCAACAAGTTTCCAGGTTATATTAAAATTACTGAAAAAGAGCAAAAGGTTGCTCCAAGATGAATAAGTAAATAAAAAAAAAAATGAACAAAAACAACCACAATTTTTACAAATTTACGTACATAACTCCAACATAAGTTATAGTGGTTCAAATGAGACTATGACAACCTGCCTTTTCCCACTAGGAAAAAAATAAAAAATAAAAAAGTGAGCTTGAAAAAGGTATGGTGAATAAGTAACATGCAAATGTTCATGGCACTTGAAATGTGACGTGACAGAACTGAAAATTGCTTGCGTGATTTTGTGAGCTGTCTGGCATATTTAACGACATAATGTGGAACCCTAAAATATAGGTAAAATTATATGTAATTATGGGCTATAAAGCATAATGGCTAGCAACCAATTCAAAGAGGGGATACACAGAAAGTTTCTCTTACACTCCCGAGAAGTTTTGCTGCAAGCATGTGTGTGTAAGTGTGTGTGTGTGTGTGTTCTAAAGTTACTGTGTTTCTGATGCAACGACGACAAGACTGCATATAGCAATGACAATCCTCTCGGGACATAAAAGCGACCAATAGTAGCTCTGCGCTTTCCAGGCAACCATGTAAAGCCGCCCAATCACAGAGCCAGATTGGATGTCTGCAATCAGCGCATAATCCTCGTCAATAATTATTGAATGACATTTTCAATTATTTAAATCATGTCAGTGAACTAAGTATGTACATGCTTGTATGTGCATTAAATTTACAGTGGATGCTAACTTGGACAGACAAGCAATCAGAATTGTGTTTCTGCATCAGTGGGCCTCATTGTATATTAACTTAAAATAAGACTACCACCTCAATGTATTGACAAATGTTGTACCTGTTAAAATAAGACTTTCATAAATTGCCCAAGAGTTCCACAATTTTGACGATAAATCTCATAAAAGGTGTGCACGTTAGAATAAATCTAATGCTTACAAATCCCTCTGAAATTGCATGGGTTAAAATGAGACTAGCAAAAATACCTTTAAGACATCAGACAAAGACTAGCATTGACGCTACCACAATGTGTCACAAAGGTTGTAGAAAAAATAAAAACTTATATCATATCATATCATATCATATCATATCATATCATATCATATCATATCATATCATATCATATCATATAAATACTATATCATATGTTAAAATAAAGACTGACCATGACAAGCGCAGGTTTAAAATATTACCAGAATTTCCATCAATAATGGTATGGTTAGAGACCACAATCATTCAGAGAACATTTGTGGGTAGTGTAAACATAAGATGATTGTTTATTCCACAACAAATACACAGCTGCAAATCTCCTGACGTCGCAAGGGGTAAAGAATCCCTCAAAATTACATATTAAAATAAGATACATAATAAATTGGACTACAGTAAAGTCACTCAAAGTTACGAAGTTAAAAACAAAGAACTATGGTAAATCCCCCAAAATTGCACAGGTTAAAATAAGAGAACCTAAAATCCCAAAACACCAACATGTTTCCCCAGTTACCCAGATTAAAATGAGACTACCATTAATATGTTTATAACTTGCCTACTAAATTACTGAAAACCCTTTAAAATAGGTTATGATACTCCACCCACGAACAACACAAATCTGTTTAAAAGTAGATAATCAAGGAATTCCCAGAGTGAAGTATTGAAAGCAACAAGGAAAAAAATAAATTTGAACAAAATAAGGGAAGACTCACCTTATTGGGGTTCGATGCTGTGATGATCCAAACGCACTGTGCATTGCTCTCGTACTGAATTGGGAAGTTGGGCGACGTGAAGGTTCCAGACGGTCCCTGAAGGTTACTGCCGCATGTCTTGACTGCGGGACCAGAAGAATGATAGATTTTCAGACTTTTAACAGGCGGGATATTGCAAAACACTTGAATGGAGGGGTCAGGGAGAAGATATTGATACGGTCAAAGACATCTCTCCCGCTAGTTCTGCTTATTTGGAGACGTGTGCTAGTTTGTGCTAGCTTAATCGGCTGTGGAATACTACAGCGTTGCACTATTGACCGATGGGGATGGTTTTGGCTTTGTGCATCTACAGAGACTTAAAGTGGAACTAGAAGAGCAACAACTAGGGCCGAGACAAGTATACCATTTTAAGGGAAAGACTTTGATTTAAAGAGTCCTTTTAGGGTTTGGCAACAAATGAATGGGCAATTATTATGACATTAGGTCCGATCTAGCTAGTCAACTGACTGTTGTTGCCATTCGCAGGGATGCACTGGTACGCCGGTACGCAAAAGAGACAGCAATCACTCATGCATAATGTCACATGCTTCACTTTGCACATTTGCTTATCGATGACAACCAAGCCTGAGCTGAAGATTTTTTTTTTTTTCTGAAAAGTGGCTCCAAGATGTACTTTGGCTTGACACACACTTAAATGTGGTAAAAGATCTCATGAGAGGGTGTGAATGAAATCCTTTACGTCGTCACATTACAGTGATGGAGAAGTTACTTTTGACTTCGTTGGACATTAAACTGGGTCCTGAACGAAGGCACAAACCATAACTGATGGAATTATGTAACTTTTCGAGGGCGCAAGCTTGAATAACGTGACGTCGCTGTGTGCAAACAGACTGTGCGCTTAATGTGGGAGAGACACAGAGATTTCCATTGAGGAAGACTTTTTAATTAAAGGGTGCGTACCCACCATTCTGTCCTGGTACTCATGTGAGTTACCCATGAAAAGAAAAAAATTGCACCCTTGGTCATAAGCTCATCACCAGTTTGATAGAACTTACAAGGTTTGATTACACCTGCAGAAGTACAAGGCAAAGAATTTTCACAGAACAGGCTTGAACCGTCCAAGAAACATACAAAGATGATGACCTACAGAATGAGACAGGAAGGAAAGCCTTGGGGTGGGGAGATGAGAAAGGAAAACCAAGAGGGACAGTGGAGGAATAAAAGAAAACAAGGCTCAGGCGGTGTTCCCCGGGGGCCATAGTATAAGCCTGAAAAAAAATAACCTTGCTCATGCCACATAGACGTCAAAACGAATCTCGAGACATTTGTAAGAGACGCAGGGTCAAGTAGTACCGTTTTCATTTAAATTTTGATGCGTATGGCAGTTGTGAAGACAATAAATTGTCCAGATCGGTGAATGTGAGTCTGAATAGTTATTTGTATCAGAAATTAACCAGCCAAGTTTAGGGTGAAACACCTCTCTCTCAAAGTCAAGCAGAATAGACTTCTCTCACAACCCTAATAAGGACAAGTGTAAAAGAAAACGGATGACTGGACGGACTGTATTAGTTGAATTTATTTTATACTTCACAGTTATTGGACAATAATTTCCACATTTTAATTCACAGCGTATGACATAATAAGCCAGTCTGAAAATGACACACGCTAGTCGTTAACACACCAAATAAACCCTCATTTAGGTGGCGTATACTGTGACAATCAAGAAGCGCAGCTCGCTCCGTCCTTGGTTCGTCCCGCTCCGAGTCGGGAGGTAATTTTCTGCTTGGTTTGAAGCAGCGTTTGTTCCTTAATTAGTTTGTTCGCGTGGCGCACGGCTAGTGGAACAGGCATGTCAAGCAAAAAACAAAAAAAGGACGCAAATCTTGTATATTCTCAATGGGGGTCTTGCACAAATATATTGTGGTTAAATGCTTCCGTTTACATTTCATTTAAAATGTTCTACATTTGTACCACTAAAGAATAGTCCAATCAGAGGCATTGGGGAATGTCCAGCAAGATCCAATAGATCATCTTCAGGTGACAATAACACTGTCAAAAAATGATCAATAACATTAAAGTTAATGTACATACTACTTTTTAGCATTTGTCTGACTTTTGGTCATTCTTTCCTGAATTTTGGATGATGACTCCTTCGGTCCCTGTTTTAATGAGTGTGGCTTAGTCAAATGTCTTGGAGTGGATTCTGCCTAGTAACAGTTGGCTGTGCCTGTGTTACAGACCACAAAGTACTATACTGGTATGCTGTACAGGCCCAGATTAAACCCTGAGTACCGCACCAATTTTTGACAACTAGTAAAAAAGGGGCGGGGGAAAAACAGTACATCGAATCATCCCACAGGGTGTTATTTTCTTGGAATGTGCGACTACGAAATGCTCCACGGGACAAGTAAGAGAGGCTTAAAGACGATATATCGCCCCCTGGTGTGTCGTAGTGACCCTCAGTTTCTTAACTGGCCCCTGACTTGATTGTTCCTTTCATACGCAATGCATCTTCTCTTGACCTTCTCTTTTGTTTAGCTTGCCACAATCCATACACCCATACCGAAATGCGTGTGTGTGCGTGTGTGTGTGTGTATGCCTACATGAATGTACAGTAGCAATGCATGTGTGTGAATGTGCCTGTGTGTGACAGTATATCTGCATGTGACAAAGTATGCATGTGTGCACTTTGACAGCTCAATCAGGGCGGCCTGAATGGATGATCACACCATTGGTGTACCATAAGGTGATTGGGCACTGTGCTGCCATAGCAACAGCACGAAAAGAATTGCTGTTTCATAACTGGTGTTCAACGTTGTGTATCCGCAATTTGTATGAAATTCACTTTCAGTAGTGAAAATTTTGCAAGATTGCATGTGAAAAAAAAATGGCATTAGTAGAAAACTGTTAAGCTTTCACGTTAGCATAGCTCCATGCGAAACAAATTGGCTTTTTCAGCTAGCTACAGTCACATGGAAAATATCTGGTACTATCGGCAGCAAAGTTAAGTTTCTGCTTTGACATTTATTTATTTTTTTTGTGGAAGAATTCTTCTCAAGGATTTCTCCACGCAAGCAGAAAAGACACATTATTCCCTGGGTGTGTTACTCAAGGTCCACGTGGTCTCACAGGGGGATCCGGCCTTCGAGGTTAGTGGGTGGTCCTTGAACCTTCAACACCAGGGAAGTCTATTTAATCCAACTACTCCACAGCAACACCAAGGACGTCAAACAAACTTTTGGTGTGAACTGGTCACAGAGCTGATTGGGAATCAAGGTTGCTTAGGCTAGTGTTCCCAAAAGGTGAATATCTACTATATGAGGGAACCACCCCTTATTTCCCATGGTGGACGTAACGATTGATCATTCTGAATTTGCTCAATAGTCTGAAACTGATTAAAGGTGTCTTCAAGCAAGATGGAAGTATTTGGACTATACTTTTCTTACTTGCACATTAAAACGGCTACTGTGACTTAATGTGCGGTGACGTTGGCGTGACAGCTGCAATAGCTTTCGAGAGAAAGGTGTCGACCGTATTTCTCGGTTGGAAAAGAAAACATTTCAAGACAGAACTACTGTATGGGTAATTACACAAAGTACGATTAAAAGCAGAGTCTATCACCAAAATTTTGAGACTCCCCATCGCAGCTTTTAAAAATGTTACAGGCCACAAATCAACACTTGCAAAGTGTTCTTTTAGGATGGCAATTTTGCCATCAGAGGAACTAAGTGTAATTAAAATGAATACATTATTTAAGAGGGGAGTATCTCATTGAAAGGATATGATATGTAAGCCCGGCAGGTATGCTCATCTTCATTTGGGGAAAAAGCGTTAGAGGGCATCTTTTATTTTTAGGACACTCCGAAAAAAAAAAGACAAAAAAAAAAGCACTACATGGGTTTTAATTATAGGAATGTCCTTGCGGTGTTTTTGAGTTCTTTTTCTTCCCCCCAGAAAATGAGTAACGTTTTAAATTGTGAATATGTTCTAGAGTGGGAGATCTACTTTACCTTATTCATCGCCATTGACGACAATAGACGTCAAATATTATTTTTACTGGGCTAGAAGTGAATGTGTTGAAGTGGCCAACTAGCTAGCAAGTGGCTAGGCTAATTTAACAATCTAGATCAAGGGTACTCAATTCGTCGACTCCAATCGACTGGTTGACCGCCGAGATATTGTTACTACTATATGGAGGGAAAAAAAAAACGTCAGCGAAAAAAAAGGATGTCAATCTACAAAAATTGACCTTACAGCCATATTACCCAAGAGCGCCCCCGATTTCGGAAGCTAAGCAAAGTTAATATTTGAAATGGGAGGCCGCCTGGGAATAACAGGGGCTGTAAGCTTCTGGAGCCCACTTCAGGTTTCTAAGGACTTTGGTCTGCAGGGACCAGGCCTTGGGTGCACTGGTCCGACCACTCGATCAGCATTAAATCCCAAATGATTATTGAAACAGAGATAAAAGAAACAGTAACTTTCTCTGAAGACCGTTTGTATAATACATTACGTATGGGACTGGCCTGCTTACAACATTTAGCTGTTTTGCTATGATGGAGTAGTTTGGTAGGCAGCATAAATATATATATATATATATATATATATTCCATCCCTATTATTTAATGCCCAGTAAATGTGTATCTTGCCTCCGTAATTATACTCATTATGTCAATACAAAAGAAGCACTATTATTATTTTATTTTATTGGTGCTGAGCTGTATTGGCCGCCCATCATGCAAGAGATGTCGACATATGACGAGATACAGTAAAATCAAATTTGAAACTAAATTTAGCTGACAATTCCAAAGAAATAGATAAATTTGCTAAATCAGGATTTGTACAAGAATTTACAATATGGTCTTGGTGTGAAAATGTTGCACACAGGAGTTGTGGGGGAGGGGGGGGGGGGGAGTCAAATAGAAGAAAAAATGTGATAAAAATGTACACCAAACTAACACAGGGTAAGATTCTTTGAGCTTGTCTGTGGATGATAGAAAGTTTCAAGTCCAATAACAAGTTTTATTTTTTTTTCCTAACCTAAGCTAGGTACTCCCAAGTGAGCACTTCGAAGCAACCCATCCACATAAGTAGAGATGGACCAATAGGCTCGGAGGCTGATTGATGACATCATTAAGCTGGCAAGGCGTCCCGACGGTCGAGTGTAAATGGCTTGGCGCCCACTTAAAAACTTGTCCGAAGAGAGAGTGATTCACTTCTTTTTTACACATGTACAATAAGGCATCCTTCATTCAGGCTGGAAATTGAAGGAGATGGGCTGTATGCACACGCACATGCATGCACACACTTGGTTTTGGCTCGGTGGCCTTGCCATCTGTCCGTTCATCAACGTGCCACATGGACACTTGCTACGTTTGTCCGTCTGCCCCTAAAAAGTCCAGTCAGAGCAGACACAAGCACGCACATTTCTCATTGAGTTTCAGAGCTACTCAATAATAATCTGTTGTTCTATTACAATTCCACCTCATTAATTTTGGTTTACTTTGTGTGACAATAGCACACATGTTCCGCACACCGACTTTATAAGCATGTTTGGACGTTATGAGCTTATTAACAAATGTGCTGGCCGGATGCTTTTGTGACAGATTGCTTTTGAGCAGTATTACCCAGGAGGTGCCATGGAGAGAAAAGGTCAATCCTCAGCCGTCACTGTACTTTGCAGCTTTGTGCTAATCACTTTGTTTTTGGTATTACAATGTTCCCAGTGTCCCGCATATTCTCAATCCGCTATTTGCTACTTCACTAATTGGCCAATTGTGTGCTGAAGCCAAATATATAAAAGTGTGCTTTGGCACCATCTTGTAGCATCTCTGAGCCAGGAACTGGGTTGGAGTGAGTTGAAGTGCTATAGGATAGTGCTTTACCGCCATTTTGTGGCATTTTGGTACCAAGGATCTACATCAAAATTAAGTTGATGTCCTCGCATTGTGCTTCACCACCATTTTGTGGTATCTGAAGGCAATTATACAACTTTGGTTGGGCAATTAATAAATGTGGTGGAGATAAATCACAATGCCTGCTAGACTGTTGTATTTGTTGATTATTATTGTTTAAACCTATCCAACATATTTCAATAAAAAAATCAAATATTTCAAATTTTTGGACTAAGTCCAAATAATTTCTTAACATCAAAGTATTGCTTTTGTGCCAAGGAACTATGTTCAACTAAGGGGAGGAGCTTCATTTACTAAAGCTTTCCTTGTCTATTAAAATACGATCAATTTGGTCTCTGTAGAGCAATCCAAGTATCAATAGAAACACTATAAAAGTCAGGATTGGTATCGTAAAGATACTACAGAGCAAGTATTGATCCTCTTTTTATTCTACATTATTTATTCAAGTTTTTGTTGATACTGTATTTTTTTTTTTTTTACTTCGTATCAATCGGAGCGGCACTCCCAAGTCTTTATTTACTAGCTCTACAATGACAATAAAGCTATTCTATTCTATTCTATTCTATTCTATTCTATTCTATTCTATTCTATTCTATTCTATTCTACATTTACATATTTGTTTACTTAACTTTCTCATCGAGGTATAGCTAAACTCATTTATATTTTTCATATTATTTATTACGTTATGGAGAAAAGCTGATGTATTTTTAACATATTTCATGTTCCAGTTGCGTTCCTGCTTTGATTACAGTCTCGATGGCTGCCTCCCCATATTTATTTATTTATTTAATGCATGCTATTTGTAAAAATGTATATATTACGGAATAGTTAAAAAACTCAATGAGAAAGTTCCATTTGAAAAAAAAAATAGTTATTTAATATGGCAAATGCTTTAAAATACCGCAATATTTTATTAACCTAAACGTACTGGTATTAATATCAGAGATAGTTATTATTTATTACTTGGTATCTATCAATACCAAAATTGCACTGAATCATTTAGCTCTGTTGTTAATTACCTTTTTTCAACCGTATGGCTCATATTGTAGTTTGATATCAAAAGCAAATGAGGTGAGATATTTTTAGATCCCACGACCCCCCCCCCAAAAAAAAACCCAACACAACATTCCTCTAAAGTGTGCAACATACTGCATAATTAGACAATGAATTTCAATAGTAGAAATGTGGTAAACAAATAAGCGTATAAGGATGTGAACAAAATAAAAATGGTTTGTAGTACAAGTGTCTTGAAGATAAAATCCCTGTATGGCTCCATTCAGCTTCTTATGTGACAAGGAAGAAGAGCTGATATGACATTTACATTCACGGGAGACCGCCATGACGCTACCTGCGCTGACAGCGTAATCCGCCCACAATTCCCTTTTTTTCCTTTTTTACCCTATTTTTGCAGATGCAGTCGCGTTTGCAGCAACTTAAGCTCGCCACGCCTCGCCTCGGCTAAAATTGCCAAAAGGAATTACGTGCGTTTGCGCTATAATGGAGTAGTTGGTGAGGCTGCTCGATTTTTCGGATGGCGGCTTAATCTCGGCAAACCCAGCTGCAAGATGTATTGGCCAATCACAAAGAGTCTATTAGCATCAAACCTGCGCATTAAAGGAAAAAAAAAATCGGATATAGTTTTACCGGAGGGGTGGGGTATTTTTCTGCCACAAGTTGAGTACACTCAATATTCCATGCTATGCTCCTCATCTAAGCCACCAAAACATCCCATTTCAAGCTAGAGGGCTTTGTTAGCGATGTTTACACTTACTTGGGAAGGCCTGATTTTGCCTGTGGTTCAAATACCTGTAAAGTATCATTTTTCTTTTAAGTATTAAGAATATGGTGTCCTTCAAGCTATTCCAGCATAATCAGATACAAAGGATTTACGCACATACCTGTAGGTGCTTGCCCAAAAATAAATAATTAAAGAAATAAATAAATAAAAAATAAATGAATACATAAGAATAAACTGCATACCGCAAACAGCTGGCACGGGGTAGTAGAGTCGCAGCTCCAGAATTACAGAAATTATATATAAAGCAAGTGGTTTGTCCACTATGTTGACAAACTGATCAAAAGTTCCTCTGTATTTATCCTTTCTTTAAACTTTAAATATGACAAAAAGTGCTTTACAAGACTACTTAGGATTGTGTAACATCATCTGCTTTAACGCTGACTCGTCTCTTGAGAACATGTTACTCAAGACAATTTGCTTCCATAGACAACTTATTAAAATAACAAGGTTTCACAGGACACAATTTGGCAATAAGTGTGTCCGCGTTCCAACTAATTTGCCCTCAAGTTAAAAAGAAAAATGTGTAATCCCTGTAACATTAATTTAAAAACAAGGACAACAACAACAAAATAGATTTTATGATACATGCAGAAACCCTGTTAAATTTCATGTACACCCATTTGAGAACCACTGTAAAAATAAATGTGTTATTGTAACATTACAACTTACACGCGGAACGTTAATGAGCTTGAGGATTATGAATCGGGTCCTCAGAAAAGTCTTCTCTGTAAGTGTCCCTGGATGCTTAAACTGATCTAGAATCCGCGATGAGTACCAAACTGTGACTTTATGCACACTGTTAGACCTAAATTACAGACTGTATAACACATAAATATGATAAACACACAGCGCACATTATAAATGAAGGAGTACTGCCGCTTAACATTACAGTATATGAGATTAAACGTTACCTGGAGTATATTATTCCCATGGTGCACGTCGGATGGCGAGGCCAAGCACATAATGGCCTTGTTACTAAGCAACAACTGCCGGAGCGGCACGGTGCACTTTGTCATGTCAAACAAAGTTGCCCGCTGTGCAGTTGCTCATAATGCTGTTGCTTTATTGCAAACAAATCACTGTTACGCAACATTCTTAAACTTGGTGGCTTCCCCGGAGAGAGGACGCTTAACCAATCGTCACGCTCGAGACTTAATGGCAGGCGTTTCAACGCTCATTATTTTGTCTTTGGTGATGATGATTCCCTAACAGGCGTTAACCATCTTAAATTGCCAATCGTAAGGAATCGAGAAGTCTAATATCTCTAATAATGACTCGGATAATAAGGTTGATTGTTGTGGACCCATCCGAAACCGAGGGAGGCCGACGTATCATAATGTTTAAATCGATTGAAAATTAACCGGGCTTATGAATAGATCGTGTTAAGGAAGTCAGTCCACGTGTCAAAGCTGATGAAGGATTCCTGACCTTGGCGGTGCTCAGATTAATACTCTAATTGCAGTCGGATACACTAATACCAATTACACACAATTACAACCTGTTCTCTCAGTTGTCTCCTTATCCATATTTTTTTATTGGAAAAGACTCTCCTAAAGTAAGAATGGAACGGTACAACTGTCTCCGGAAAAATTATGCTTACCACATTTTTTTGATGGTGTATGAGTCTGATTTATTATTAGACTACTGATGCAATAATTTCTTTCATTCTTCCACAAAGGGACATGCTCCCCATAAATTTTGTCTTCTATCTTCAAGTATGTGTCTCCTGCCTGACTGTGAAGCCCATCCCAAGGCCAGTGTTGACAAATGACTTTGGCATTTACAGTGACGGGCGCCCTCAGTCTTTGTCTTGCTTCCGTACATTGGTGGGACCCCAGGAAAACCAGGCCAGGTGTCAAAACAGAACCATTCTGACCGAATGAGTTGTTTCCAAAATTGTGTATGTATTTCCAGTCGACGCAAATATCTCAAAAGTTTTTTTTTTCTTACCTTTGCAAACGGGCCTGTGGTCACTCCAAGCCGCGAAAACCTCGGCCACTCGCTGGCAACTGATGCTTTTGCTACCTTGGAGTACGTAGTCTTCATCACAGCTGAACTGCACCACGCTGCCGATGCTGAATGAAAAATGAGAAAGACTGTTGAGTTAACGGAGAAAAACAAAGTTTTTAAGAGTTGCTGTAACCAATTTGTGACGGAAAATGAAGACAGTACCTGAAGTCGTTACCGTGGCGTTTACCATTCTCTGGCTCGCCGGGATCGGGGCAGGAGTTTGACGCCTGTCGCACACCGCCTTCATTTACTGCAAGAACACACAGAAAAAAACAAAAACACACATGAATTCCCAAGTAATAGCTATACATACATATATACATATATATCAACATAACATAATTTTTTAGGTTTGTCTTATACAAAATTAACAATTTTTAGCGTTGTTTTGTGTAAAACAACATATAAAGTTGGGTCAGTAAGACCCAATTTTTGACCCATAATGAGGTTGTTTTAATCCCGACGGTTTTCAGAGTGTACACTGAAAATAAATTGATTAAAAACTCTAAAAGCAGGTTGAAAAGAACCTAATTATGTCACTTCTCTTGTTCGCTGCTTTTTTTTTTTTTTTTTTTATCTGTAGAGGCGGAGAGTTTCCTTGATGAGGCGGAGGAGTCACTGGCTGCACACCTGGCTCTCATCGGTCATCACGGGACTTTAGGTCTGCCGGAGCGGGAGAACGACACCAGGTTATTCTATGCCTTTCGTTAAGTTGAAAAATCAGGCTGAAAAATCAGCCTCCGAATCTTTAATCCCATCTGCTCTGTAGTTATTATGTAAGTTTTTTTTTAGTTTTTTAGTTTAGTTTCGTTTTTTTAATTGTTACTTTCTCACGTATCATCGTTTTCATGTGGACTCTGGGTGTGTATGTATTTTTGCATAGACTTTTATATGTCTGTCTTTTTGTTGCACTTTCATATCCACTCTGAGTTCTGTTGTACTTTTACACCTTTTGTTGTTTTCTTTTCCTTCCACACTGAGCGTGCGCTTTTTGTTAAATAATTTTTTTTGTAGTATCAATGAACTTCCTGTCTGTTTGAAGTCCAATTCCGGTCCGTGTTCTGAGGTTAATCCCAAACAAAATATACTTCAAAAAAGGACTGACCCAATACTGGGGTCAATTTTAAATCAGTACACACTTTTGTGCTTAGGTTTTACACTAAATTTATATTTTTAATATATTGAACTTTGTTTAAACACATTTGTTGGGTTAATTATGTAATTATGTAAAATTACAATTGTCCTGAATTACTTTTTCCAGTAAGCGTTTGGCGTTTGTCAAAGTGGGGCTAATTTTCATGATAACTGCCCCCATACATGCTTTCCCCGTGTTAGCTAATAAACTGGACTAAGATTTTTTTTTCACAAATTATTCTCTATTTACCTGAGCACAGTAGGCACTCGCCACACTAATTAAACTAAACAGTAATCTCAACATTTCTCTTGTGTTTCTCGCCGTCTCAAAGAAAGCACCAAAAGGTCTAGACTGCTGGGTCTAGCCCTAATTCTACTTTACGAACAAAACTAACACAGCTCCCTCCCAAAAAAAAAAAGTAAATGACAACGTACACCAGCAGGTATCTTAACTCTGAAAAATTAAACACAAAATCCTAAAAAGATTCAAGAAAAACAATTGTCCGCCTGGAGAATACCATCTTCGCGTGAAGGCGAGAATGAGAGATTAAAGTGCAAAACTTGTTTTATTTCCCCTCTTAAACCTTTGGAATATCTTTGTGTGAATAAGTAACAACCCCATGGTGTGTTGTGTTTGCGTTGTACTACGCCAACACACGTTCTCCCTTCAGGAACGTTCTAAAAATGCTGGGAAGGAAAGAAGTCGCCCTGGTTATATACTTGAAGATCATACGAATAACTTGTTGAAAATAATACCTAATGAGGTCCTAAATCCGCTAAAATAGGTTACCATTGAAGTAAAGATAAATAAATTATGCATTATATTATTTTCAGACGATTATTCATGGATTTATTCTCCACCAACAGGTTGAATCTTGTTTGTCTTATGGTATCCCGCAGCTTTGGGAGACAACCCGAGAGTGATTTCACTCGCCAAAACTTTCCGAAGACGTCAGTAAAGAGAACCCGGCGACGATCTTTCTCGGAAATGTTCACACTTCAAAAAAGCCAAAGAGAAACTATACGAATTGTTTTCAAATCAGGCTGATGAGAGAGTTGCCAGGCGGCGACAGAGCTGAAGCAACGAGATAAAGTAGTGGTGTAAAGAGGGGCCGAGGAAGATTCACGTCCGTTTGTGGTTTTGTCAACGTTTGAGCGTTTCTCGTGAACTTCGTTCTTTTTGAAAGGACTGTCAAGATGAGCTGATTGTTGTTTTTGAAGAATGAACTTCATACCTGTAGTTTCTTACCAATATTATCTCGTGTAAACGTTTTTCTCTCGTCCGTATTTTTTCTGTCATTGCAGTACCTGATTTAGGTGCATTTATTTACCTACAAAGGGTTATTGGTTCTCGATATTCCACCTATCCAGGTTACAAATAGGAAAATTACAATTTCACCTTTCCAATTTTTAAGGTTTTTTTTTTTTTTTTTTCAAAACAACAAGATGGCCTGTAGTGCAACAAATAGTTGAACGTGTTGGGGAATCACCAGAGGTCCCCAATTTTTATTTATTTATTTATTTATTTATTTTATGTTGCAGACCTGTTGGTCTCTTATTGTGACATGACCCCAAATGGGCCCAAGTACTGTCTCACTGTCTGGTAGTCTGGGACAACTGTCTTTGAATATATATATATATATATAATATATATATATATATATATATATATATATATATATATATATATATATATATATATATATATAAATAAATTTAATCCGGTAATTTTCAAGCTATTTATTTTGAATTTGAACCTATACAAAACTTTCAAGGATCGCAGTGTGTGGTCTTTGTGGCTTTCCTTTCCATTTTGCCTATGTACTCGAATAACGAATCCAGCTTTGGAATACCCCAACTATCCCATATGTGACATGTACAGTAAAACTTTGTCTCTGCCACATTTTGAAAATGCAAATAAAAAGGTAATACTTCAAAGATCATTACAGTTTTCACTATGCACTTTATTAACACTCAAATCTTGAAAAAACTTTTGACATGCAACTAAATGGGTTTAACCAACATTTTTAATTAATTTTCAATTAAAAATAGTTCCTGACATGACAATTACTTCAACTTTTCCCTAATGACACATGAACATATCCACTAATTTAATTCAGTGTTTAACAACCAACATTCTGATGTGAGGGATAGTTTGCTATTTGGCTAATTATCTGCCATGCCAATGATATTCCCATTAGCTGCACTTTTGTGTGTGCATAGCGACCATCCTGCTAATTTGCCTGATACATGGTCCATGTTTCAAATACTTTGCATTGTGACAATGACATTAACATTACAAGGAGGATTTTTTGCAGGGTTTAGTTCTCTCTGCAGCGAACAAACATGTTAGCGAACACCCAGCAGGTGGTGGTGGATGCGTGTGCGTTGTTTCGACGACGGACTAGTTTGTTGCTTTGCTGGAGCGGCTAATTTGACCATCTGGACTATTTGAACGGCGTACCCCAGAGGGACTAACATGTAGATGCGTAAAGGGCATCACTGAGGAGCACACGTTTGACGACATAAATAAGCGATAACGTCCGACATGCGTGCATGCTCACTTTGGTTGCTAAACTAGTCAGAAAGGAGAAAAATTAATATCTGAACCGATCAGGGCAGCACCATCTGTAGAAGTGTGACTGGGCGACCTGTTAGGAACATTGACTGTGCTGACTAAGCCAACCATCATTGGACACATTACTGAGCACAAGAGCATTATAGGATAATGTGGTTATTAATCTGGAATTCCCACGTTCCTGTAAGTTTCCGTGTCATAAATTGGAGTCACACAAAAAACATAACACATTATTTGATCCTATATTTAGGGATAGTTGTGCTAATACAGGAAACTAATTTGAAAATAGGACAGTAACTGCACTGGGCTTTTATTTGTATCCAATAAACTGATATGTCTTCTTACATGGAGGACTACATAAATAGTACATGATAGATAGATAGATAGATAGATAGATAGATAGATAGATAGATAGATAGATAGATAGATAGATAGATAGATAGATAGATAGATAGATAGATTTCATTATGGATTATTCATTGATTAGCTGGTTAATCATTAAAGCTCTACTTAACCTTAGCTTGGGCTACTTAAAAGCTCTAAAATCATAGCAATTTTTTTTTCTACTATTTGGGATATTGTTTGTACATTGCCCAAAATAATAACATTGAGGAGAAATGAAGATAAATTGCGCTCTAGCAGTAATATTGTGCAGAAAAATATGCATCCCCAACTAATGGATGCCTCCACCCACCTGCAGTTGAGTAAATAACCGCTCCAGGCCACTATTTGGAGAAATACACTGGGTCTGTGTTTATTTCCAGAAGTACATTGCTCAATATCTTCCTATTTGATGACAGTACTTTGTTTTCAAAAGAAACACCGGGTTTCTAAATAGATCACAACGGGACTCCGAATCCAATTAGGTGAAAAAGATATGGCGAGGGCACTCTTGTCGTTTATTCATGCATCTGGAATGATGCGCACGTCCTTGGAAGTGTGTCATTCGCTGTCAGTGTCCACGCATGAAACTAAAATGTGAGTAGATGAAGTGAGGGTGAAAAATAATAGTGCACGTTGTCATGGTTACATGCAAAAATATGTCTCGGAACAGCATGTCCATGGAAGACAGCGGGAAGGGGGTGAAAACAAATACGATTTGAAAGCACTATATGCAAGTATGTGCGATTTAAGTGGTCGCTGACAGCTTCAATGACTGGGACCTCACACATGAAAAAAAAAAAAAGTCATGCTCATTTTTAAGTGTCAATTTACACTTTACTGACCGCAGACTAATGGATTGTGAACCATTAGCGGCCCACAATGTGATCATTTTACCCTGGTACATAATTAGACCAACTACAGTGCTGGAAGTATTTGAATTGAAGGGGTCCGACAAAAAGAAAACACAAAAATACTGGCTGTACTCTTGGAATTTTCTGCAGTTTTCAGATTTTTCATACAAGTTATCTTAACGATTTCATGTGATACTTTGGCACACTTTTCAAAGCCTTTGAATCCATGGATTTTTGTGTTACTGATCCCCAATTTACATTATTTTAATGTACCTAATAGCAATAAGCTAATTCAGGGGTTCTCACGCATTGATCACAATCGTTCAGTTGATCGCAAAATCTTGGGAGGGCGTGTGACATTGCGCTACATCCAAAAAATAATAAAAACCCATAAAAACAACGGCGCCAAGGTTGTGCTAAGATGTTTACGTTGACCTCCTAATAAATTAGTTAGCTCGATAGAGTGCTGCGAGATCTTAGGAGAGATAAGTATATAGTGATGGAGGTGGAAAAAAAATAGTCTTTGGCCATGCCCTCCAAAAAAAGGGCACGTCTCAAGTGCAGAAATAAAAATCTCCACACACACGCCAACAAAAGGTCACTACAACATTTACAGTAGTTCCCCAAATAAGACACACTTTACATTTTCCAAAAAAAACGAAGGCCAAAAGTATGGGTGCGTCCTATAAATGGTGATTTAAAATTTAGATTAGATTTTGTTTTTATAATTCAACACCATTTGAGGAAGATTCATCTGTCAGCCACGTAAGCTGAGTTTTGATGCACAGATGTGCATTTTTATGTCTGCCGCATTCTTACTTAGAATAATTCCCATAACGGGACGAGCTAGAAGGCGGAAATCAGTTGTCAGTTAGCAGCCAGGTCCTGTTAGCTGAGGTTGTCACGGATTTATTTTCAAGTAAAGAAGCAAGCAGACTGAACCAATGTTCGAGTCCATTCATGTTCTCACACACGGGAATATTACTAAAACGGAGAGGATCGTGAAAAAGTTATGATGTCTCTCGTTGATTCAATTTAGAGTTGTAAGATTTAGAGTTGTGTGCACTGGTTAGAGCACATGGAAAGGTATTCCATTTGATTTTTTTATTAATATGTAGTCTTTTGACATATACACAATCATAAACTTGATGAAACATGGATTTTGCACAACTTCTGGTATTTATGGTAAAATAACCACACCATGAAGAAAAAGAAAAACAACTGCTTCAAGCCCATCAGCAATGGTGAGGCGTTCACTGACACCTCACAATGTGAGAAATATGAAACATGAATAAACGTGAAAGAAATGTATAATTTACGGCGTTTAGAAATATGAGATGTACATTGTTGCCAAAGCGTTAGTATGTCTTACATATGGTAAGATAGAAAATACTAGAATTTCAACCCAAAATTAATGTGTGCTATACACGGGTGCGTCTTATATATGGGGGATTACAGTATCAGTATATTATATCCTTAATGATTAAAATATTGAAACTGAATTACAGTTGTTGGGTCATGCTATGATAATTAAGTGGTTTGAGATGACATTTTATGGCCGCTGTCCAACATAGGACAACACCCTATACCCCCAGAAAAGCAGATGAACAATGTACATCAAAAACTCTCCTGAACGAGGCTTTTTGTCAAACCCAATTAAAATTTAATTAAAAATGAAGAATTGAAAAAAAAGAAAAGAAACTTTTGTAATAACCTTGATTAAGACATAGCAGCCTGGGCTGAATTGAGACTTTCACAGATTCAAATGTATTAATCTTACAAGGTAGTAATGAAGGTGGATTATGATTTGCAGCCCTCAGAGGAATGGAATTTGGAAATAGAGGAGCCTCTGTCACTTGTACTTTGGGAACAAAAATGAAAAGATGTTGCATGGAGGGAGGAAACCAGCCATAGCATGGCGTGCAAATTAAAGAAAGAAAAGAAGAAGCCCAAAACAAGCCAGCAAAAAATCAATAACGCTCATGATTAGAAGACATAAGCTGAGGCGCTGTCAACCAAAATCTATATACAGAGAAGAAAACATTTTCAGGCAAAATAAGTCACTCTTCAAAAGGATTTCCAACATATTTGTGCTTCAGCAAAAATTGGGTTCGGATAAGCTACAATAAATTGATCTCAGGCACTAAAATGTTGAAAAGCCATTTTTTAAAGAGGCTAAAAGCAGGCAAAAGCAAGAAAGACATGAATAAAGCAAGGCCATCAGCACACGTTAGTTCATTAGCCACAGTGACATTAAGATGGGAACTCACAGATTGAAAACTTGCCGCCGGAGTCTTTGCCAGGGAACAATTTAACGCCCCGCGACTTAAAATCTACTGAGCGCTTCACTGCAGAAGAGAACAAAACACACAGAGAGAAGAAAGAAATCAGAACAGACTGGATAAAGAGGTGCGAATAAGAATCATAATAATAAAGCAAGAGACAAGCGAGAAATGAGGGGGGGGGGGGGGGGGGGGGGGTTGGCCGGTTCTTCTCCACTCGCAATTCTGAGAGAGGGAAGAGCGGCAAGCTAAGCAGACAATGAGAGGGGGGAAAAAAAACAGCAATTTCATGTCAGGGTGCCTTGCCGCCACATTTTCAGAACAACAAAAGCAGGTCGAAAAAATTGGCATTTATTTGGGTTAGCTCAACTGGCAAAAATGTGATGAGTTATAACAAAAATATCATTTTAACCCTTCCAGATTGTTGGGAATCCCAAGGGAAATCCAATGGTAATAGGAACCATAGAATGAAAATATGACACAATTGGACCTAAACGTGGAATATAAAAGGTTAATAATCAATTGTATGATGAAAAATGTCATACAAATAAGAAGCATAATACATAAATGTAAAAGGGTATGTAAAATAAAATACCCTACCGTTCTACAGTATATTACAATAACCGCCACTAGTGAACATCATATCATATTTATTGGTGAAAATGGATCATCACAAACTTTTTTTTTTTCTTCACCTGATGAGCATTTTCACAATAGACATCAAACTAATTCATCAAATTATTTTTCTTTTCTTTTTTCAAGGCGTGTGAAGTGCCACATATGCAGTACATTGCTTAGCACTACACTACATCATCACCTCCGGTAGCCCTAACAGTGGAGGTTCTGAAACACTGTGACCTGGTTAAAACCTCCTAGATATGACATATATTACAAAACACATTAACAGTGAAAATATGATTCTTTATAGACCCTATGAATGTTAGTCGCCTGACCTCAAAACATTGCTGATAACCACAACATATGTTTCCAAGCAAATCGATGAGACATGGAAACAACTTTTTAAAATATTCAGCAAAAATGAAAATCTGGTGGATGCCTAACCCGGAGTATCTACAGGTTGACAACTTTACGTTGTCATTTTCTATTTGATAAGGGCGGCAGTTGTCGAGTATTTCAGATATTTGGATACAGTTCAAATAAAATATCCAGTAGTCAGTTCAAATTAAAAATACTCTGTTTTGTTTAGTGAAAAACATTTAAAGAAATACACTAAAGACCAAATAAATCATTTCAACATAACTATGAAAAACTAGCTTTTTTTTAATGTATCTACTTGAAATCCTCTCTAGAAGGTTTTAGGCAAAACTAGCCTCATAAATTTTGGTTTATGAGATAAATTTGCAAATTTGCAGCCATGGTTTGTTAAAAAGTGATCAGTAGGAACAGCAACTGTTGTCAGCATCAAAGAGCGCAAAGACCTTCATGCCGGCTAGCTAGCAGCTAATTTATGCTAGATGTTGATGACAATTTTGACCCAACTCTGATGTTTTTAACATGTGATATTCAAAGAAAAAGCATACAAAATACCCAATAGTGGGCTAAAATATTGCATAGCTTATCAAAACATAACAACTTTCAATATGCCATGTCATATGCCGCCGCCCCTTCTAAGTGCTTGCAAACATGAGGTTGAGAGGTATACCCTGTAGGTGTCAAATTTAGCCCATGTCAAGCTCATTTACTGCCATCAAAAAAAGGAAATATCGTCTTTTTTGGACATATTGACATATTGATCAGTAGGAACAGCAACTGTTGTCAGCATCAAAGAGCGCAAAGACCTTCATGCCGGCTAGCTAGCAGCTAATTTATGCTAGATGTTGATGACAATTTTGACCCAACTCTGATGTTTTTAACATGTGATATTCAAAGAAAAAGCATACAAAATACCCAATAGTGGGCTAAAATATTGCATAGCTTATCAAAACATAACAACTTTCAATATGCCATGTCATATGCCGCCGCCCCTTCTAAGTGCTTGCAAACATGAGGTTGAGAGGTATACCCTGTAGGTGTCAAATTTAGCCCATGTCAAGCTCATTTACTGCCATCAAAAAAAGGAAATATCGTCTTTTTTGGACATATTGACATATTGATCAGTAGGAACAGCAACTGTTGTCAGCATCAAAGAGCGCAAAGACCTTCATGCCGGCTAGCTAGCAGCTAATTTATGCTAGATGTTGATGACAATTTTGACCCAACTCTGATGTTTTTAACATGTGATATTCAAAGAAAAAGCATACAAAATACCCAATAGTGGGCTAAAATATTGCATAGCTTATCAAAACATAACAACTTTCAATATGCCATGTCATATGCCGCCGCCCCTTCTAAGTGCTTGCAAACATGAGGTTGAGAGGTATACCCTGTAGGTGTCAAATTTAGCCCATGTCAAGCTCATTTACTGCCATCAAAAAAAGGAAATATCGTCTTTTTTGGACATATTGTTTGCATTCATGCTTTTAACGCCTACTGAGATGCAAACTGGGTGCGATAGAATTTTTTGTCTTGACAGCCCCAAACCCATCGGGTGGCATTAGCGGCCATGACATTTACAAGCCTTACAATGACTTTGTTGATTGGCTTAGCCTGGACTCCCATAATGCAAAAGTCTTCAAAAGTCATAATGCTCTAATTACGACATATGAAATATTATTTCATTTTAATTAGAATATAAATAAACAGCATAGTTACTTTTGCTGTTATCACATTGTTACAATTTTTGTACATAAAGGGGACAGTAAAACACAGTTTATTAGTTGACATTAAAAATGTATTCATATTTGATGACGCTATGACCCTTTCAAAGTCAACCCAAGTTGGATGATAATAAGGCCAGATTAGTGAAAAATCCCCAGACACTCAGGGGTTAATGGAGCTCGGGTCACCAGTAAACATTGGCAACAAGTGTCATCTGTCAATGTCAGTATGATGAAGTTGTTCTTTTAGTGCCTTGAATTGGCAAAGCCGCCGGACTGTGTAGTCCTCAACACATTTCCGGCGTATTTAACTGTCGTGCAGAGCAATACCAATTGTTGCTGTGATTGCTGCTGCGATTGGCTTGACATTTTTTTCTTATGTGTATAATAATAACCGGGCATCTGGGAAAAGAAAAAAATGCCTTGAGCATCAGCCCTATAAATGACATTTCAAAAAGCATTAATGTATGCGGAAATTGCTTTCGTGTTAGGTTATCACACCAAAATCCAACCAATTAGAATGACGTATTTATTCCACGCCATCGATTTGTCGCCATGTGTGATGCATAAAGCCAATGATGCGTCTGACAGCATTCACTACTATTTTGGCTTACCAAAGGCGCCTTTAAGTGCAGCAAGAAATATGACGTCGTTAGATTAGCGCCCTCCATTTGCGTTCATCTGCGAACTAGTGAAATTTGTATCCGCCTGAGCTAAATCATTGACTGCGTTTAGAGTGCGTCTTACAACCTGCGTGAATATGCATCAAAGTTAAACATCCCTATGGTGATGTTCTGGCGGCAGATGGAGGGCCAGATGTATTGAACTAAGCCTCACTTATAGGCTTAAGTGTTTGATTTTAAACAAAGAAATGAACAAAAAATGGATTGAATTAGAGCAAACGTCGCCTTTAATACAAGACTTGTCGGAATGCATTTACCAAGATGCTGTTCCGAAATCTAATATTAGCTTGGTGCCTTTTAAGGACAATTTAGGTGTATTTTTACTTATTAATAGAACACATTAAAAAAGCGTAATAGTAAGCGGGCACCCAAAGGGCTGAAACATTTTTATTTGGAGGAAAGTTTCATTTTAACGACACAGAGCTTTTATGATTATACCGCGGCATTCTCCGAGGAGCTTATTGAGGCACACACACAAATATGGACTATTTAACTCTCAAAGTTTGGGCTTAGTGTATGTTCTAATGTGGCCAAGTGGTGATGGCAAGTACTAGCTGCTAATGGCAAAGGAACAAAATATAATTATACTCAATTTATTATAAGCTAATGAGAACTAAAGCGAGCTAACTAAAAGCTAAGAAGATAAATTCTTGCCCGAGTGAGAACCAGTTTTGCTGAAATATATACCTTTCTTGATTAATTTCTGTGCACACGCGAAGATTTTTTCAGAACCAGCACTCCTTGTACTCTTGTCAATTTTTTTTATTACATTTGACTGATAGTTGTGGTGGACGGTTGCCATGGCGGCGCGCTGAAGGATTGCGCCGTCGTCTGTTCATTAAGGGCTGATCGTAACACCCCGCAGACACAGAAACTCATGAATAGGTCATGCGGTGAGAGGACGGCAAGGAAGGCGCATGATTGCTGGCTATCGCCTTTGGGTGGGAAACGTGATGGTTCACACCTTGCACTTACAAGTGGGACAAAACCGCACGACTCACCGATTATAGTTGTGTTTATGAATCCCCATTGAAAGAAAGGTTTACTTTTGGATGCGCGTAAGCACCTTGTCTTTTAAGTCGGCCTAACAGTTTTAGACACGGGGGATTTCAGAGATGTTAAAGTTGGTCCTTTGAAAATCAACGAGTTTACAGGTAGAACGAGAACATAGCCGGAATCTCTCCCAAGTTTTTAGTTCCGCTGACGCCGTTAAATCTTCGCGTTCACGTATGTTAAGTTAGTTAGTATGTTAAGTAATATTTTTTTTTCTTTGAACAGGTTCATGACATTTTTTTATATAAAGTGTTTCGGGGGATATATAATCAAGGTTCTGATAGCATCAGAATTATCCAAAAACCTAGCAATTGAATATAAATACATACAAGGCCAAACACTTCATTACTTTCCATTTTTGGACTCTAATGTCATTATTTAAGGACATTTTCCCCCAAAAAAGTATATTCTACATCTGAGGTTAATGTTCTGAGCTATAAAGCAATACTAGGGACACCAGGACAAAAAAGGAGTCCAGTCTAAAGTTACTCGTGCGGCTCAAGGTCTCAAAGTCCCAAGACCTCAAGAATGGGACTACTGAGACTTTGTCTTTGCGTTGCAATGCTGAGGAAGTGAAACACTTGGCAACTAAAGGGGTCCTTGTCTTGGTCTAAGGTTACTGGTCTCCAGAACAGGACTACCAAGACTCTAAATCCTTCATCCTTGGATATAAATATAAATAAAAAGGCCAACATTTTTCCTTCCCAGTCTCGAGCCAAAATTGTAATGATTTCATGAGCACAGTCTTCAAAATGGTGTCTCCCAAGTTACCTGAAGATTCTCCAGTCTAAATCAGGTACAAGTTTCAAAGTCTCAAGAAGGGGAATGGTGAGTCTTTAAAGCCTTCATATTTGGCTATAAATACCTGCAAGGTCAAATACTGCTATAAAGCATCCATTACTCCAAGTGCTTAAACTAAACTTGTGTTGACTTCATCAGCACAGTCATCAAAATGGGCTCTGCAAAGGTACATGAGAATTCTCCACAGAGACTTGATACTAAAGGAGTCTGTTCTGCTCTACATCTTTCATGTCCATGTTTTACAGTCAAAAAGACATACTGGAATCACAGGGACTCAAAGGACACTCTCTGGCTGAGGGACGATACTACTTCAGATGATATCTTTCAACTTTCTACCAAGTAGCTGGCACTACCTAGGTATCATACTAGATACCATATGAGCCCAGGGCTAAGGTTTCTAACCATGAAGCAAGACTGAAAACACCCATGAAGCAAGACTGAAAACACAAGGACACTAAGGACTTTTTCCATGGAAGTAAAAACCTAGAGCTGAGGAACTATCCTACTTCAGATGCTATTGATAAACTTTCTACCAAGAAAATGGTTTTACCAAGGTATTGTACTAGGTACCATATGGATCTTGGTCTAAGGTTTCTAACCATGATGCAAGACTGGAAGCACAATGACTCCAATGTTTTTTGTTTTTTTTTTCCCCCTGGAAGTAAACTCCTAGAGCCAAACACTAAGAGACCAAATTACTCCAAATGACATCCAACCACTTCTAAGAAGACGGCACGACCAGGGTACTATAATATGTACTATATGAGTCCAGTCTTAGGTTCCTACGCACAAAGCAAAAATGGGATTAAAATAACTAACTAACTTGAATAACTGGGTTGGATGTAAACATCTGAAATCTTTGATCAAACTCAGATTGCTGGTTAAAGTCTTGCAGTCATTTAGCAAACAGGACACATAAGAACACTTATAATACTTTGCTCTTAGACACCCTCTTTCAGAGAACGCATATGGGATGATGTTCCAGTCAACCATTGTCAGATAAAATGTTGAAAGTATTTTTAACCAAGACTCATGAGACAAGTTCTCAGAGTAACCAGTATTTTTGGTACATGCAGTTCCTCGAGCTTCTACTTCCCTGCCATGTGTGACTCATCCACTTGCCCCACTAGTACAAATAACTCAGGCCAGTGGTAATGATAGAAGTTGACCTATTTTGAGGGAACCTGAACTGTAAAATTTGTGTCACCATTTATTATTGTGAGCCTGTTGACAACTTGCAGCAGTGCACTGCTATTCCGGCTTTAATGGAATTCATGTCCCTTTATTCCCTTTACCAGTGGGAATGAGTAAGAGCCGCAGTCGCCGCCATAGCCTGCGAATAATGCATCTTCATACACAGTCGATGGTGCGTTCGCTTGGATGTGATCCGTACATGAATAAAAGATCAAACCTATGCCGTAATTAATCCACGCTTAATAGCTTTTTTTCCCTCTCACAGTGTAATTGCCCTGAGGCCTCAAAAGCTAATGCACGAACATCTAAGCAAGGCAACAATAATTGCTCTAAAGCAACAATAATTTAAAAAAAAAAGATCTTTGAAATCATAATGGTGACGTGATAAGTGACAATAGTCTCCTTAAAGGTTCTACACTAAAAATGTACCTGCATGGACGTCTCTTGCCATGTCTGCACTAACAAGTGACCAAATACAGAAATTCATTTAAAAAGATTTTTTGGCAAGGCATGTATTTATGTGTGTTTAATAAGTCATTTAATTCCAAAGACATACTTGTATTTATTTATTAAGATCACAGACATTCAATTCAGGTAATTACTGCTTGTTGATTATATTGTTTTCATTTTTTCAAGCGTTTGGCTAAAGCAGGGTCTAGATACGCAATCAAATGGAGACAGAGCGCAAAAAATGCAAGTTCTTATAAAAGAAAGCAGGATTTTATAAAATAAATCAAGAATTTTTATTTAAATCAACAAAAAAAATAAGGTTTTTGGTTGCAATTTGATTTAAAAAAGTAAGTTTGATATTTAATTGAATCACAATTATACTTTTGTAAGCTCTTCGTCTTGGCATTGATCTGTACAGTCTTTTTTCTCATTCTTTAGATAGTACTTTCCACAAATCACTTTTACTCTTAATTTCAGATTGTCCATTCATCAAGTTTGACTGACTGATTGATCTGATTGTTTTGTTGGCATTCCCTATATCATCTAGTGAATGCATAACGTGACCCCAGCCACTACTGTAGCTTCTATTCTATGCACCTTATAATGCGGTGCGCCTTATACCACATATGAAAAGAGGTTTAAAATAGGCCATTCATTGAAGGTGCGCCGTATAATGGGGTGTGTCTTATAGTGTAGAAAATACGGTAATTACTGACTTTATGTACCGAAGTGCTAAAGTAATTGAGTACTCTTGGTACGCAAAGTACTAGAGCAATTTTTTAAAATTTTCATTTATTGATAAGATACCATATCTTAAGCATTCTTCAAGCATTTCAGTTTGTAATGTTTAGTCATCTTATTTTAAAATGCATGCTTTTAATTTGAAGGGCTGCGCTGCATTTCAGTTTCCTATTTTTCGATTTTCGTTCGTTGTTCGGCTTGTCCCAGTGCGGTACTGAATGACGCTATATGTGGGTATTTCAGTTTATTCTCATTTATGTTGCTGATTTGTGTTGCTAACCGTGTTTTGTAACCTTTCATATGTTCTTTCTGTTTTAATGTTTGCACTTTTTATTAAGGAGTTGTTACTAACTTGCTAATGTAGACTTTTAATACAGTATGTTTACATACTAACGATTGTAAGTGTCTATACGTAAGTTCATTAGGTTTAAATGTGTTGTTAAGCTGTTGTTCTTCAGATACTATCGAAGGATACTCTGTGATACCTAATGATATCAAAGGATAGTTAAGTGCACTAAATTGATCAATTATTTTAGGTAATTAGGTATGGGAACAATCAATTGTGCTAATCAAGTACTTTAGGAATTGAGTACTTTTGGTACCTAAGTACTGATATCATCAATTACTGATTAACTGATTACTTCAGGTAATAAATGATTAATTTAGGACATTAATGGGACATTAATGGACATTGCACTTATAGAACGCCTTTTTACTATCCTCAAGTACTCAAAGCGCTCAAGTACTAGTGTAATTGATTACTAAGGGACTAAAATACTAAAATAATCTATAACTTTAGTAGTTAAAACCCTAGAGTAATTAATTATGTTAGTATTTGATTACATACTAAAGAAGTTATAGTAATTTATTATGTTAATGTATTAAGTCATTGATTACATGAGGAACTAATTGATTCAACATCAGTAATTTTTAAATACAAAAGACAAGGATTTGAAAAAACTTGAAAATATATAAACAAGTAACTGGGATTGAATGTCTCAACCCTTAAAAAAAATATGTAAAAATATTTTTTTTTTTGGTTTGAAGGAGTAATTGTGTTTATATAAGATTAACATATTTTATACCAGCAAGCCTTCAACCCTTGTTTTATGATAGTATAGTCCTTTCCTTAAAAAAAAGATAAAAATAACACATTTCCCCCATTTTTCTTAAATACGTGTAAGAATATACATTAACGATAACTGTACAAACAGTTATAGAAAATGAAGATCCTACTCGCTACTTTTAATTCTTCAATATCACCAGCTTGCCATGTTTTGAAGCATTTCGATCATACCAGGCTGAAGGACATTCAAGCACCACATGTAACCTGCTCCATGCTCTGCGCCTTGGCTAACATGTGACATGCGTGTCAAGGACCCCCGCTCAGCACATTATTAAGGCTGTCTAAATGGAGGCTATTATTCAAAGGGATTTAAGCCTTATATATGGAATCGTAATTGACAAGGCCAAGGCCGAGGAGCATATTATTCGCTTTGCTTATTTTGTGTCTGGTGATGGAATGATGGCTGCTGCGCTGCATGATTTTCTGCCTTTTTTTAATTTTTTTATTTTATTCATGACTGGATAAAAAAATCATATTCAACATAATCTTACAACACATTTTTTCATTTTTCAATCAGGGCTACAACAAACATTTGTCTTATTGTTTTTTGGCTAAAAAAATGTTTCAATTTACATCCCTTGATTTAGAAAATAGGACATATTTTCCAAATTATTTAGTGGAGGATTTGAATGTAATGACTAGTCACTTTGCTTCTTTACAAATTGGAAAGCAGACAAAAATGCTGATGGTTGGTTTCCAAATTAAAAGCAAATGTTCCATTTAGATTAAACACAAAGGATGGCAGAGCTCTGAGAATATGTAGTGTTGAAAAGCTACAATCCAAAGGATAATTTTACATTAAAAAACAATGTATCATAAGGATTAAGTGATGATCAAAATCATTTGCAATTAATAATAATTTAGTTGACAATTAATTGCTGTATATTTTCTTTTACGATGTGGCATTCTTTCTTTTGAACTTTTTTTTAATCGATTCTGTTATTTTTAGTACTTATATGAGACGAGTACATTAGTATTGAATGAATACAGATGCTGTGAATCTAATAATTATGTTGATTAATACATTTTTTATGATTTAGAATCTTTAGAATCTTTAAAATCTATATCTAGTGGACAGAATGAAAAGATCGTGCTTTGGCCAATTTTGGTCTCTAAACCAATGCTTTCCTCATTTTTTGGGTCATGGACCTGTTGAGACAAGTTCAATCTTTTTGAGGGGGGTATGAAAGTGTTTTTTAAGTTAATTTTAAATGTTCTATTGTTCTAATGTTCTATGTTGAAAATACAACAAATGTAAGGTAGAGGTAAAAGACCGGTTTCGCGTTTGGACGCACATTCTGTCATTGTTCTTTATCCTTTCTTTCGACTTCTTTTTTTATTTAGTGGCAGATTGTTGATTTCAACTTGCAAACCAAAGGGAAAAGAAAAAGTTGAACTCTGATTGACTGCAGTCATGCACATTTCCGCCTGGCCTGATTGAATAAATATGCTCACAGTTACATGCAGCTGGTCACATAATATCACAATTTGCAATCATATAATCACCCAGCCCTACTCAGATTGTAAGTAATTGACAGGGTGGGAAAAGTGCTTGAAGTATATACTCCACATTTGTTACATTTTTTTTTCGTTGTGTTTTTATCAGTCTCTGTGTGCAGCCCAATGGGGACGCGGATCAGAACTGGGGATAGGGGACCAGTGATCTAAATGGTTAATTTATTAACTTTAATTGGTTAGCCATGGGTCCCAAGATTGCTAGTGATGTTAAAGGGAGAAGTAAGAAGATGATTAGTATGGAAGCGAAGCTGGAGATAATCTAGAAATACGAAGAAGACAAGGCTAGGCTAGGCTAGGCTAGGCAAGGCTAGGCTACCCTTGCTAGGGATTATGGCCATAAGTAATTGTATACTGTACATGTATACAGTATTATAAATAAGTAGCAATATCCTATTGGGTTACCAATTTTTAATATGCATATACAATGTTGATGTTTTTACCTGAGGTTTCATGTATTTAAAAACATTCTCTTTAAACCTTTCTTTGAAAACAGTATATGATTCACATTTTTCAGGTCTGTTCCATACTTGTTCCATAAATGAACACCTTTAACGGAGACACACGCTTTTGTTGGTTCTTTTCTTGGATTTCTTGAAATCACTTGTGACTATACCAATCCTCTCTTGTTTAAAAAAAAAAAAAATCTGAATACTGTGGCCTATTATAATATAATATAATTATAATATAGTCTATTGTTATATGCTTCATACATTATTTGTACTGTTTTGAATTCAACCAAGTCAACAAATTTGAGCAAGTTTACGTAATGAATAATGAATGACTTCTGTGTATTTTGAAGGGTTGATAAATCATATCGATTTTTTGTATAGTGGAGACAGACACAGTGTTTGTTTTATAAATATTACCATACAGTATACAGTATATCTACACCACGGAGGTAAAACTCAAAGCCAGATCCGGCCTGCCACATCATTTGACGTGGTCCAAGAAATGCTGCATGACTTCAAGTTTCTGGCTAAAATACCAAACTTGCAAGTTGACTTCAACTTTTAAATTCTTTTGGGAAAAAAAACCCAACTCTTTTTTTTCTACCCAATCTCTAATTTGAACTGTTTTTACCAGCCTCTGATTTCAAATACAGATAAGTGTGTGATGAGCACACTTAAAATTCATTTGATTTGCAATCATTCCAGTCCGCTTGGACAGAAACTATAGCTACAATGTGGCCCACGATAAGAATGAGTTTGACACGCCTGCTCTACACAGTAGGTAAGGTATGGCAATAAGAATGAACTATATGATATATGGTATAATGATTCCTTATTCAAGAATTCCTTTATTTTTTAATTAATATTTATTTTATTTGTTCGGTAATTGATTAGAACGGACTGTGCGTTGGTCCTCCTGTTTTGCCCACAGAACGATGAGTGATAGGAAAGCTAAAAAAAAAAAAAAAAAAAAAAAAATGGCAGGATAAGATTGGCTAGACATTCGGTCAGAATTAAAAGCAAACTGTTTTATATGTGTTTTCTGCATTGCTTTTTTCCATTGACTATAAACTGGGATGACTTTGCGCTCCCGCCAAGAGTTGGTGGACTACGCCCAGTTAACTGAATGAACTGGCTCAGGTCAAATAACGACTGTCAGGATTACTGGGGATGTCTTTCATGGGGGCGGGGCATGGATATGGTGGTGATGACTGAAATGAGTGATGGATTGGTGCTTTGTCTGACAGACTGACAATTACAATTTGTGGCGTAAAATAAATGGCGGACCGATGATGACGGACCACCAAAAAATGTAAAGTGCTCACTATATACTACTATATAATAGAAATATCGTATTATTAGGACTATCAGATACAACTTTATCTCGACTTGAGGATACTGCTGGAAATGTGAATTTCCCTACGGGGATGAATAAAGTATCTATCTATCTATCTATCTATCTATCTATCTATCTATCTATCTATCTATCTATCTATCTATCTATCTATCTATCTATCTATCTATCTATCTATCTATCTATCTATCTATCTATCTATCTATCTATGTTGCTGTTGGCAGACTTAAAACAATAAATAAAGAAAAATTTAAAACGTTCATATACCATCTTTTTGCATGAATATCTGATGTTATGATTTGCGTTTTATAGTCCAGTGTAGCATATTTTAAATTAGCTTATTTTAAAATTTGTTTTTTTTCATAATTTTGGTGGCTGCGGTTTATATACCGGTGTGGCTGATAGTATGGAAGATACGGTACATCTTTCAAAATGAATACATACTGGATACATGAGGGTTTTTTTTCAGTGAACAAGTTTAAAAAACATCACAAACAGCAATGAAGTTGGACATCACAACAAATCACAACCACACAATAAAAAAACACCATCATTGCCATACTGTATATAGCATTATTAAATGTAAATGATTATTTTTGTGACCAATGGGGAAACGTGCTTACGTAACATCCTCTCATCAATTACCATCGAATGTGACAGGTAGACTGTTGCTATTTAGTATTAGGACCCCCCTAACATGCACACATATGCTCATTAGACACTAGTTGACAACAGCAGGGCAAATATTAAGACACAGCCAAGCTAGCCTGGCTGAATGTCACCCTTTCCCCACTCTCGCTCTTAATTCGCCGCTTCACATTTTGGGGAGCGAAGGCACAATTAGACGGATATGCGAGCCAATTGGCTGACCTCCTGTGGCTCAACACACACATTTACCAACGCACACACTAACAAAGAGAGTCACGCAAAGAAAGTCTGACCATCTAGTAGCTGGCAGTGCCAAAGCCTCCCTGGGAGGTCTCGGAGCGAGCGTCTTAGGGAAGCGACGCCTGCCTGCCAAAGCACATTTGCTCACGTTGTCTCTCCGGGCAAGGGGAAAAAAAAATATTGCAATTGTTTTGATGCCTTGTTGCTAAACTGAAATAACCTCCACTATTAGCACGGAGGGACTAAAAAGCAGGAGAATGGATATTTTGACATTTTACTACGTGAAAAATGTGTTTGTTTGAAAACCTTCTACGCATTGCTACTTAAAATCTTCACTGAAGAATCTTGGCCAGTGTTTAATGTAGTAATAAATTGGCTGTGAGTGTATGGAGCCTTATAATCAATAATCATAACATTTTTGCAGCGGGAATGACTGACAGCTCTCGTTAGCTCTCAGGGAACCAGCGGCTGATTAATCAAGGAACTTTTTCCAACCGCAACCCATCATTAACAACCCTGATTAACCTTTTAAAACGGAATTAGGCGATCAATCAGGATCAATTAAGCCGACCCCCGAGGGGAGGCGGTCAGCTTGTCAGTCAGCCAATCGGGAGGTAGATTCGGAAATTATCAAATAGAAACTAATTAAAATATATTAAAAGATAATAGAAAATTACTGAAAATATATATATAAAATAAAATAAAACATCAAATAAAAAATAACACCATCTTAGTTTGAAACTACATCATCCAAGGAACCACCACCTCTTTGAATCAGATTCATTAAATAGTGACGGATGAATGAGGTGCCATATGTGTTTATAACCAACCATATAAGACCACTGCACTGGGGAATCATTATAATTAAAAGAAAATAATCATAAATTACTTCACATCGAGACCATCTGGGTACACATGAGTGCAATTTTAAAAGAAAAAACTTGATTTGAATATGCCCGCAGAAGACCACAAATCTGCCACGCGCTAGCCGCTAACTGCTAATGCCGCTTGTGGACATTAATAATGCACATGTTGAATGCGATGATGGTCGACAGGCTGTAAATATGAAAGAGGGATTTATGATGTATTCACTGACGCACTATCATAAAAAAACAATCAACAAGATTACCTCAGAAGGTTTCTAATCGGATTACACGGGATAGAGATTTTGTATGCCTTCACATCTAGAGCCGTATAAAAAAAAAAAAAAACAAACAGAACAGAAGGTTCCTTGTTCACACAAATATGTAAAAGGGGAAAAAGTTTAAAGCTTCAATTCTCCATTTAATCAATGTCCAAGACGTGTAAAAAAATGGACATACTGTATGCAGCAACAAAAATGAAGTAAAAAGGCAGAGCTTTTAAACCTATGTAAGAAACACATTATAATTCGGTGACAATATAATAGAACATGGAAACCTGTTAAGTCTTGCGTGTCTACTTGTTCCCTACATGTTGGAATTAGTTTACTACAAAATTTTTACTTTTGCTGTACCCTCCTGAGACCTAGCCTATTCCTTTGTGTCCACCGTTGTCCACTTTTTGCCCCCACATTTATCGCAGAGAAATAATTACATAATTTAATTCTGAAGCAGCTACAAAGAATGCAAACAGATGCAAATACAGCAAAATGTTCTCTCTTTTCTTTTAAATAAGCATGAAGAAATAACTTCTAGTGCAAATTTCCTGCATTAATAGATTAAAAAAGTATGGCAACTCATGTTTACATTAATTATGTTTACATTGTGACCATTATGAAATCACAAATTTTACAAGGGAGTGAGAAACGGATGGACAATTAAAAAGCCACTAAAAGGTGATGTTGAAGACAGTGACACAATACTGGTTAAAATTCCATGCTATTTTCTATTATTTTTTTTGCTTTCAAGTGGTGAATGCAGAATACAAAAAAACAAAAAAAAAACGCTGCAAAACTTGTTTTGTGGTTTCTCAAAACAGGGATTGGACCTTAGATTTTTGATACATTATTTCTATATGTACAAAGAACACAAAAAAGTTTCAGCAAGTGGTCCTATTCTATTGGCCCGTTAAACGATGATTAAATGCTATTGTCAGTCGTTGAAGTCACAACAAAACTGTTTCTCCATTCCTGAAATATAAATGGTGGAGTTGTGCAATTTTCTAATAACACTAGCAAGGTCATCTTAAATCATCCTTTGTGAATCCTGCCTAATGAAATGAGCAAATGAAAATTAACACACTTTGTTCTGGCAAATTCCTGATAGGTAATGATATCCAAATTTTGGGGTTTGGTGGTGGTTGGTGTGTTTATACTATGTGCTCACTCACCTTGATAGTGTGCACTGAAACCACGGTACCGGTGGTTATTGTCTGTGACAAAATGCAGACGCAGCCAGTTTTTGTTGCTGATGATTGGTGCTGGCACATTGCTGCCAGACAACCTGCAACACAAAACAAAAACATATTTCATATTATTGATTCCAACGCTATGAGAGACACTAAAATTCACTTATATATATATATATATATATATATATATATATATATATATATATATATATATATATATATATATATATATATATATATATATATATATATACACGGGCTTGGGGAACATGCCAACTCCACAGAATGGCCTATGGTAATGAGCCCCATGCTCGCAATCTTGTAAATCCCGGAATATGGTACGTACAGGGGATTGATTGACTGACTGCTGCTCTCCTGCTGTGAGAAGTGATTATCAGAATCATTATCACCATTATTAGTATCATTTTTATTATTATACACAGTATGCTTAGAGTGGCTCAATGACACCTAATGAAGTAGCAAAAAAAAAATGATCATTCGTATTCATAGCTCTTTTATCAGATTCACCCGGCTGCACGCTTGAGAGGATTTGACCCAGCAAATTTCACAGCAGCTAGTACAGTGAGCGGTCTGGCTAAAGCCAACCCCGCATCTGCCTACGCTAAATGCAAATATAGATGATTTATCGACAAGAAGAAATGCAATTGTTATCCACACATCAGGAGATTCGAGAGTGCAGCTACACTATAACCTTGTAGTATGTCAAGTGGATGGCCTTCTTTTGAACTGCTCTTAACATTTATTGAGCATTAGTATCACCATTCAAAATCATTAAGAACACAATAGCACCCGTGATATATTCGGAAAATACAAAATGAAGTTTGCTATTAGTTTTTGACTCCTAAAACACAAGGAAAAGCAGAGACTTAACAAAGACTTAAAATACAAAAAACATAGTATTCCTTACATTTTTGTATGAAGTAAATATGAATATAGTAACAACCAAAGGATTAGGGGAGACATTTGGCAACAACGTAAACAATTGGTTCACGATGATGAGAAATCCAGTTTAGAGTCCATGCCGTTATATCGGGTCGGGTCACAAAACCCCCAAAGGGTCACGGGCCTGAGACGTGTCAATTCCTCTTCTTCACAGCCAACAGTCACAGAAAACATTCACCCTAATCTACCAAGATACTGATCACATAACAAACATATTAACTGATTGCATAACAAATATGGGATAACCCATATACAATTATTCTGACACATTATTTGGTTAAATCGATGCTATTGCCACGAAATAGCTGTGAAGACACACCGCATTCAAACACCGTTAGCATGTTAGCTTCGTGCTGGTCTTTTTTCACGTTTTTTATTAAAGGCACCGGCTGTAAAACATTAGTGCTGTGAATTTATAATAAACAGCAGACAAAGCAACCAGACTCCCAGGGGACTCGCGGGCGTTTGTGATGGATTAACACCGCCGCTTGTTGCGCATCCTGAGTTATAATTGTGACGGGTCGCCAACAAATGTACTCTGTATTCAAAATGAAACTCCATCGCTTCGCTTTGGCAGCGGCATCATTACCTGCAATGTATCATTAAAAGTTGAGGTGTGTGCATATTTAAGACCTTCTAATATTAAAAGAGGAATTAAAGCATAAATCTAAAGCGAGGGAGAAATGTTGTGTGCGTCGAGTGTATACAGTTGCAGCGTGACAGGCTTAATCAGGCTGGAAAGGGAAAAGAAAACAAGCTGGCGAGATAGAAAAAAATCTGGCGAAAAGGACCATGGAATAAGTAACAATTTAAATATATTAGAAGCCTATTTTTTAACTGAAATAAATTAGGCTAGGCGGATTAGAACAATAGCTTGCTGATGCTAAAATAACAGAATTTAACTTGAAGCAGTGATCCAAAGCCATAGCACCTGAAGCTCAGCAAAAACCACCAAAATTATACTACCTGGAGCTCAACTCGTCAAACAAAGAGGTAATATGATGCATACGATTCCGGAGACAAAGCAAAATATGTCAAATGGAGATGAATGAAGTTTGGCTAATTGGAGGCTATCAAGTTAAATTACTTAAGTTTGGACAGAAGCAAATTATTTTTTGTGCTTTCTAATGACCACTTATGTTCTAGTTTAGATTTTTTTTTTTTTAAATGTTCACGACAGCAGTCTAAAATGTCATAAGCAGCAACACTCTCAAGCCAAACAAGAGCAGACCCTAAGTGGAGTCGTCTTCATTTCTGCCATGAGAACAAAAGCATTATTAAATCATTAATCTGCACTCATGGCTTGCATTTGCGTCGGCACGCTCTCCCTAGGTACAGCGACGGCTATTAAAGCACTTCGTGGGCGTCACACAAGACGAGCTTGGCGACATCTCCGAAGGCGGAGGCGGACTGCATTTGGACACGACTTTCATATTAGGACTTCCAACATATTAATAAAAGACAAGAACAACTTACGACACTCTGTAAAGCAACTCTTGTTGAGACAAGAGAACTCAAACAATGCAATCGAACTAATTGAGAATTTCAAAGCTTGGCAAACAAGCAACTGTGATAACAGAACACAAGGGGTCTGAAGCTACTTGAAGCCATGCTAAGTCAATTAAAGTCAAACCTGAAGCAACACTGATATACATTATGTTAGATGATGCTGACAGTAGCTAATTAAAACTGAGTTTACAAGCTAAGATGGAAATTCAAGCTACGCTCTAGGGGGAATTTGAGAAACGGACTAACTGTGCTAAAAAGCTAAAAAAAAAAACTCAATCTTAACTGAAAAAGCTCAAGGATGCTAGAGGTCAGTTTTACTATAAAACTAAAATAGTGAAAGCAATGCAAAATAAAGATGAAGATAAAACTAAGTGGGGCACATATAAATGATGAAATATTTCCTTTAAGCATCTATCCTAGTAAGGGGTGAATTTTGGTGAGTTATAAAACGTTATTTTAGCATCTTGAACTGGATTTTGTAAGTTTGTTCAGGGTCACCATTTGCCAAAATCTCGCCAGAGGTTGCCAAATGTTTGACAGTTTTGATGGTTTTCACCTTTCTGCTGGTGTCACGAGGAAATATCAAACATGTTCATAATCAAGCAGTACAGTCAAACGTCTGGTGAAGTTTTAGCATTTTGGCAAAATCTGATATTGAAGGCATCCTTACCATATCAAAACACCTGTTCTCTTCACTGGCAGTCGCCAACTTTCACCTTTTGATGAATAAGAGGCTTAAAGCTAAGCAAAGCTAGGCTAATTATAGACAAGCTAGCAGGCTAGCCGCGAGCTGAACCTAAATATTTAAAGCTAAATTAGCTAAAAATAAGCGTGGAGATAAATTTAAGGGATGCCATTGATAAGTGAAACAAAAGAGCTAAGAACTAAAGACACAACAGCTTAGGTAGCCTAGCTAACTGAATCTCAGCCAACTAGCAATCAGATGCTAAGATGACTAAAGATGAGAAATGAAACTAAGCTGCTCAAAAGTGGGGCAAAATGGAGTTAGCTAAGGTCATTTTCTTAAACGTGAACCAAAGCTAAGATATTTTGTCAGCACAAATGGAGAAAAACTAACAAACATTTCATCATCTTGCACACTAAGCTCTTCTTCTATGTGTCTTCCTCCTCCTTTTTATTCTTCTAGATTCAAGTTTTTACTGTAATACTATATTCCACAATCAAGCAAATAATAAAATAGGCAATAAAACAAAAACAAGAAAACAATAATACGTGTAATAATAAGCCTAATAATAATCATATCACTAATAAATAAATAGACTTACATTCTGAGCATATTATGAAGTGGGTGGAGTGGAAGAAACTGTATACATAGTGCAAAATATGTAGTGTGAAATATTATGAATTTAGCCGCTTTCCTGCACTGTGCAGAATATGTAAGGTATGTGTGTGCGTGTGGTAAAGTCTTCATAGTCTTCATAGTCTTCTTCTTAGTTTTTGGTGCGTTACATCTGATTGGTGCATACCGCCACCTACTGGGACTAAAGAGGGTTGACGACACTAATCTGCTACCCACATCAGTGTCTCATGATGAATCAATTTTTTAACTCATTGGACTACATGTCAATCATTAAATAGTAACTTGTGATAGGCCGCATTGTCCACCACTAGGGTAAACTACATGGAACATGTGTAGCGCGTGTGTTTGCACTTTGTGAGCACTCATTAGACAGTAGGGGGAATGCGATTTAATCAGGCAATCTGTCTTAATAGCCTCCGCTAATTAAGACAGGTGGGAACTGCTATTCACACACATTCACACACAACTACATGTATACACACTTCATCGAAGTATGCCGCTGGGCTGAATGTAGTCCGGGTGGAACCGTCATCAATCAGTTTGCACAGACAGCAGACGGATGTGTGTATGAGTTTGTGTGAGTGTGACACTCGCCATCAATCTCAAGTGGGCAGAGGGTAATCAGCGCTCACAACGGGACCCCTCCTCGTACCCCCCCGACCTCCGTTATCTCATCTGAACGTCTCCCCACGCCGTCTCGTGAAAGAGAAAGATGTCATAAAACATTAGTGCACGCGAGTGCGTATCAAACCGGACGGTGAGAACATAAAACGCAACAAGCCGAGTGAGTAGCACAAAAATGGCCGCAACACTGCCCTACATTGTATTGACTCGTGCCTTTCACACTGAACCCTGCAAAGACACTTTCACACAGCTATACACTGAGTGACACTATTTATTTCTAATGAGAATTTCTAACAATAGCATTCAGAAAGTAGACGCTTGCTAGCAATTTGGACCATAGAAGAAATCTGTCATCAAAAAAAAAAAAAACCTTATTATTAAAGAAAAAAACAATATAAATTGCTGCTACTTTATATAAACACAATGTGTCCTGTACAAAAGAGATTTGTTCACAAAAATGAATCATTACATAAAATATTAATAAGTATTTGACCACAAAAATTAACCCACATTGTTAGACTCAAAAAGAAATATTTCTAAATAAATATTTACCCACAGAATAATATTCAACATAAAGTGTCGTCTTTTGGGATTATAGTAATAATTATTAAAAATAAATGATTAGCTTTACAGGTCACGACAGGTGGCACATGACAAGTTGGGTCGAAACATTTTAGTATGGGAGAAAATTTACAATAATGAAATTGAATAACGTACTATGCATAAAATTTGTTTTATGAACTTGTATGTTCCTGAAAAAAATAATTAATTCAATACTTATATTTAAAGGATTTCTACATGTTTGTTTCATTTAAAATCTCGAGTACCCCCTGAAGTTCATTCAAGTACCCATTTGAGAACCACTGGTCTATAGGATATACCGTCCCAGTGGTATTTCCTAATGGAAATGGAAGTGGGGATTTAACAAGAGGTCTGTGTAATTGCACAAGCATAAATCAATAAAGCAAATAAAAAGTTGACTGATAATTTGCTGTGCTTTATTGTGTATTGTTGAAATCCAGGTTCGGTTGTAAGGTAAATCAAATGTAAGCTGTGTTTGCTCAGCATTCCCAATGGTAGAAATGGCATACATATACTTTGCTGTAAACCTAATTACGTGCTTTTATAGTGCACTTTTAAAATAGATTAGTTCATTTGCAGTTTTTGAGTGATTGACGTTCTCCGTCTGACTGAATAGTCATCCCTCTTCATAAAGCGATAACATCAATGGTGATGCTTTGAGGTCTTTAGTAGGATATTTTTGGTGCGTTGTCTTTTTGCTGCTAACAGTCAAATATCCTGTTTTTATGACTGCTAACAGTCATATTTCACATCCAGAAGAATGGCGTTTGTGGATAAATTCTACCCGTCTGGCTTCTATATCCAATATTTTTTTTTTTTTTTTTTTTTATCTTCTATCACTAGCTTTGGCTGCAAACCTTCTTTCTCCAGAGTCTGATGTTCAACTCATTAAGATGGAATTTGCCTCTCAGATTCTGAGTTTTTCAGTAACTTCAATGTTTCTTTGAAATGCAATTGCTCTTTTCCCCATGTTGCAATCGAATGTGATGCAACTTTATTTGATGCTAATGGATGTGAGTCATGCCGTAAAGTGATTTTATGTTATGATACAACCACTTTTTTCATTTTGACGCAGAATTCTGTATAATTTGGTGCGATGATGCTTTTTTTTTTTCTTTAATTTTCATTTATTTTGTCCCGCCAAATGTTTCATCGTTTGTTGTGCCCAAGTATAATGTGCACCTCTGATTTAAGGGAATTTGTTTTTAATTAAAACATGTGCACTGTATCTAGGGAAATTTTGAATATGATATTCAAATCCATAAATGTATCCATCTACCGATGGACTCGTTTTTTTTAATACAAAGTACTAAAATGTTTGGAAAGACATGATAGCAAAAATGATGTTTGCTATTCTCTAGGGGTCAAGAAAGTAGTTTTATTATTTATTTTTAAATAACTATCTTAATGAAATAATTACTCCACTGAGACATTTCCAAATGGATGCAAGAGACCCATTAAAAATGTTTTTTTGGCAAGATATTAAAAAGAAGCATCCAAGTACATACACAGACATTTTATTTCCATTTTATCTCACATTGCAGAAACCCATCTGGCAATTTATTTATTTTTTCTTCCTTGGGAATCATGATTGCGAAGCTGGTTTCAGGTCATTTGAGTTCATTTTGATTAATAAGCATATTTCTTTTATAGAGTTTTAATTAAATATTGCTGGAGGATGTTGACCGCGCATTGCACAATGCCAAGGCGTATCGTTAAGTTTGTTTGAGGGCGGGCTATTGACAAATATGCTTGACGGGCTCATGTTATAAATAATTAAAGCGCTTCAAAAGTACACATCAAAGTAAATAAACCTAATTTTTCTGCTCAACTTTTCTGCCTTTTACCTGTCAAACCTTGAAACCTTCAGTTCCACTCGCTGCTTTGGCTCGTCAAAGGGAAAGAATAGAATACTTTGGTTTAAAATAGTTTTGCCAAGCTAGGAATAAACACACCATAGAGTGGATTCTATAGAAACAGCTCAGTGTCGGAACATCATTTCAACTGAAAACTGACAGTTTGTGTTTTCACTGCGTGGATCCAGCAGTTATAGCTAGGGACGGACCAAAATGAAAACCTTTGGCCGAAAGTACAAGTCAACCTCCGTTTTTTACTTCGGTTTGGATGAACGCGGTTATAAGCCTACCTCAGACTTTAGTGGTTACATAGATCATGGCTGTCCAATAACACATGGTGTGTGTTATTAAAATGACTAAATTATAGTACTTTTTGAAGCATTTTTTTCACCGCATATCGAATAATATACTGTTGTGGTTATAGGGGGGAAAGTGTGGGGCGGAAACGAGACAAGTGCGAGGTAATATGTGCGTGCTGTAACTCATGTTGCAACAATAAATTGGTTTCGAGTTTCAGTGCTTTATTTTTTTGACACAGCTGAATATAAATTTGTTGAATAGCCCTAAAAGTCATCATCACTAGTCATCTGACACACCAAATGGCTCCTACCATTTAACACCCGGATATCCTCAATCAATTTTTCAAACATCCTCATTACTCTTCAATCTTCAGACCCTCCATTTTGTTTGAAACTAAGGTCTTTGGCAATGATTTGCTGATCATCTTACTTGGGATGTTCTTGACCCAATCAACGACTGTTGTGACTGTTGTCAAGTCGTAGTGTCCTTTTCACAATGGGTCAAAGTCTGCCGAAAAATGTATCCACGCAACTTTGTTGTTGACAACAAAGAGGCAATTAGGTGACGTCTGATAAACAGGCTCTAAAACCGATGCATACTATATCAAATTAGAGGTGTATATAACCATTTTAAGCTTTGTAAATGATGTGACATTACTTTACATTCATTAATGTTATCCAGACAGATATATGTTATCCACAGATATGTGGAAAAAACTGGTCTGTTTTGAGTTAGTCAACCCCACTAATATAGGAGTTGAAAATGAGGGGAAAAAAATGGACTTTTACTTAGAGAAATACAGTAGTTTTATTCTGTATTTCATGCTTCAAAACTGTAAGGCACATAGACATTGTGTCAAAATTGAACTGATCTGGTATTTAATCTATTTTTTTTTTGCTCCTGGTAAAATTAGCCTTTTAATCAAGTGGTTCTCTGCTTTCGGTCCATACCCATAATATAACAGTGAGGAAAATAAGAACTGCGAGCAGTGATACATCGGCCTTTACACCCCCATTTTCATGATGGGTCCTCAAAAGGGTCATCAAACTTTAATTCTGTGATCAGCTGCAATTAGCCAATAGTTGCTTGCTTCGCTTGAGAAAATTTCTTAATCGTAACCATCCATTTACTAGAGCTGCTTATTCAAGAACACTGGCTTGCTGGTGCCTATCCCAGCTGACTTTGGGCAGTTAGGCAGGGAACACCCTGAGATTAACATCCGTTGATGCACCTAATCGCACCTAAGGACAATTTAATAAGTCCAATACAACTGCCATGCATGTTTTTGCAGTGTTGAAGGAAGCCAGAGTGCCCGGAGAGAACCCACACAGGCTCGGGGAGAACATGCAAACACAGCAAGGCCAGAGCTAGGTGGATTTTAACTGGGCTCCCTGGCCTGTGAGGCAGATGTGGTAACCACTGCTCCACCGAGTTGGTGGGAGCATACAATTTATTGAAAAATATGTTTCAAATTGAAAATGGTCCAAAAGTGTAATAGTTAGGAAGAGTAGATGAATACAATGGAAAATGAGCACTAGCTCGCACCACAAAGGCAAAGCACAAGGTCATTTTTCACTCATTGGACAAAACAGTCAACAGATCAATAATTCTGCTTTTTATTTCCAGGTATAGTGTTACAGAGAAAAGAAAAAAAAGATTGCTCTATGGTTATAGTGAATTCCACTCGACTCAGTTCACAGCAAGCAGTATTTTTGCAAAAGTGAATGATTCTCAAACAAAAGCGGTTTCTAGCTTTTTATTGCCTTTCTCAGTTCACGTTTACTAACAGTTACATTCTTTTTGAGGGGGTAAAACAACATAATTTTGCCTTTTGAAATTTTGCTTAGTTTAATTCAATCAAAACAAAAAAAATACCAAAATAGGCTAATGTGAATTACTGATGAGATGGCAATAAAAACTTAGTCGCAAGGACTCAAGCTAGCCAGTTCGCTAACACAAGGATAACTGAAACATAACTTCAACATAAAAGTATGCTATGGCTATTGTATTCTTGTCAATGAAAAATTTGGTGTGTTTATTTTGAGGTACATGGTCTTTTGTTCAAGTTAGTTCACGTGTCTGTTCCACTTATTAGTGTGATTGCGTCCACCTGTCCACGTTACACTGCTTCCCTTGTGTTGGCCGATCGGTTCACCTGTTCCAATTGTGTCTTGCCCAGGTGCTTCTTGTTGTCTCATCAGATTTGAGTGTATTTAGTTTCCTGCTTCCTTTCAGTTCTTCGGGTCGGGTCATTGCCAAAGTGTTGTTGTTGACATGGATGTTGTACCGTCAGTTACTCGTTGTCCACGTTAGTTAAGGTTCTGTGTTTTCAGGAGTTCTAGAGAAGAGTCCTTGATGGAAAGTTTATTTCTTAGTTTTTGTTTATTACTTTGTATGACGTTTTTTTGGTTCTTTTTTTTTTTTTGGTCGTATTTATATTAAATTGTTATTTTTGAGAGCAACTTGTCTCCCTGCTTCAACATCCCGAAACGTCTCCCCACCATGCTGCGTCACAACAATTTTAGACAAAGCATATTCAGTGGCCCAAATTTTGAGGCATCCCTAGATATGAGTCAGTAAAAACAGAGGTGCTCAGAATTTTATAATATTTTTTAAACAAATGTTCAAATTATTATTTTGATTTACAGTTTTGTTTTTGGTGCATTATTATTCTAATGAAATGCTTGTTAAGACAGTGAAAGGTTCTGCCAGGAGTGACCTCTTTTGTTTTATTTCCCATCTCGGTGTTTTGACTGCAACTTTATTTTGCCTTCACACAACAATCACATTAGCATACACTCATCTAATTATACACCTGATTTTTGATTCTCCCTCTATTTTGTGTAAGCAATTTTATAAAGCCGTTCTGAAGCATATCAGAGGCCGATTCATCTTAAAGCACCAATGCAATGTAATTCTGCATAGCAGGTATTTAGCGTGTTAGCCTATAGGCAACATGTCAAGCCTTCCAATGGTTGCTTCATGTTTACACCGCTTGCCAGATTAATAGCTGATCCCAAAAGACAGTACCCCTAGTAGAATATGGGTTTCGTTTGCATGCATTCTGTGCTTAATTTCACACGTTCTAATCCTGTACAGAAGCTACATTCAAGTCGCATGGTGGCGGATTAGAGCTTAATTGCTTACACGCTTGTAATCTAATTGCGGTATTCTCGCGTTCCATGTTTGACGTGTTTCTCGCCAGCTCATGCATCCTTCCGCTTCAAGCTATCTCCCAGGGGACCCCAATTTCGCATCCCGCCCTTCTGCTAGCAACTCTTCTTCAGCGATGCATGACCCCTCGCATTACTACATAATGGTCTGCTCAAAGGTGGTTTCGGTAAATTTGAAGGTCGTTGGGAGCCCGGAACATGCTGGGGGAAATAGTCTCAGTCTGAGCCTGTTTACAATCATTTGGCCAATAGTACGCTAATGGATTCCCAAGAGACTCTTCGATTGACTGATGTGTTTTGCAGAGTTCATTTTTGGGGGGGGTGAGAGAAACACAAAATCACTTTTCTAGCAGTTGGCAAGTCATACTGCACACATTGGGCAAAATGTAATTGTGTAACTACAACTGCACTTCATTACAAAATAACCTTAAATTTGTTAAATTGTTGACATCTTCAAATGTTTCATGTTTTTCCAGCCTTTGAATGGACTCTTTTGCAGGAAGAAATGCATGCTCAATAGCCTTTATGTCTGATAATTGACTCGCCTATTTCCTGTCTCTGTGTGTTGCTTTGGTAAATACCAACGCCATGAGCCATTATCCTGCATAAGCTTTGAAAATCGCTACTTTTGTTCACATAGTTATCATTATAACTTTATACCCATATTCAGCTCTCTTGTTTATACATTGATTATACCTCTGGATAGCAGTCACAGATATGCATTACATTTGTCAACCAGTTCTAGACTCTTAAACTTATATAACATATTTTTTTTAGTCAATTAGCAATCTATTTTACGTCCTAAAAACTCCAATAGTGTTATCATAAAATAACATGGAAAGATATGAAAACTTTTTTACAATTTCCCATCCTTCAATGGATATTGTTCTCTTCCGTCTGATGTGTATGCTTTATTAACAACTACCGTTCATGCTCAAATCACTAAAAAATGATAACACTCCTGTTTAAAATGAACCTAAAGCCTAATTAAACTAAGCACAATTTAAAAAGGTGAGGCTATGTTGTTGTTCCCCCTCAAAAAGAAAGTAACAGTCAGTAAATGTGGACTGGGAGAGGCAATAAACAGCTTGACACATCTTTTTTGGAGAATCATTCACTTTTGCCAAAATGCTCCTTGCTGTGAACTGAGTCAAGTAGAATTCACAGTCACTATACAGCAGCCAAATCTTTCTTCTTTGATTCCCTCTATAACACAATTTCTGGGAAAAAAGGGAAGAATATCGATCTATTGAATGTTTTGACCATGAGTGAAAAATGACCTTCTCCTATGCCTTTATGGTGGGAGCTGGTGCTAATATTCCTTTGTATTCTTCTACTCTTCTTAAAATGAACTATTACAGTTTGGCTTCATTTTCTTTTTTAAACATATTTTTCAATAAAATGTATGCTCCCTCCAAAAGTATTAGTTTCCCAAATAGCTCGAGCTAAGCAATCAACTGCGTTGGTGGCTAATTTCAGCTGAGCACAGAATCCGATTTTGATGGCCCTTTCGTGGACCCGTCATGAAAATTCGGGTCCATTTATCACTGCTTGCAGCATTTATTTGCCTCATTGTTGTGATTTGGATATCTGCCCACAGGAGGGGCCACTTGGTGAAAAGGTAATTTACAGACGACAGAGAAAAACATTAAAAAGCAAGAAGAGATGCTGAAGACAGTGAAGAGGTGTCAGTTCATTCCTCACAGTTTTCTACTAAATTCGAAGTGTGAAATAGAGAATATTACGCTCCAAAAGGTTTTTTTTCTCTCAAAATAGAGGTATCAGCAGACCCCCCAAAAATCTATTGTTCTCCCCACATTTGCTTTTTCAAGTCACAAATAAGAACAGAAAATCCATACTAGCTACACAAAATAGAGAAACAAATGCAAGAAACTACTGATGCAAGTTCCCACATTACTAGATAAAAGAAAAATAGGGCAGCCCTGCTTTCACCTTTGTTTTTGTTTTTTATTCAGAAAAATCTTAAATGTCCTGTTTTGGGGTTACAGTAGAGATCTGCTCATGAAAATACATAACTTAAATATGAATTATTATGAATAAATATGTGTCTATCAAAAAAATAATCATTATAAATTGTCATACCTGTTCTCAAAATGAAATAATTATAGATAAATATTTGTCCATGAAAAAATATTCTCCTTGAAGTGTCCTCTTTTGGGATCAGAGTTGATTGTGAGTAGAACGTGAGGTGGCACGTGACAAGTTGGGTCAAACCATTCTAGTTATGGGGGAGAATCTGGCTTTGAAATATAACGACATTCAATAACCTACTGAACATAAAAAATGTTTTCTGAATTTATCTTTTCCTTAATCAATTAATTAAGTTGATAATTATTTTTAAAGGATTTTTGCATGTTTGTTTTATTTAAAATCTTGAGTACCCCCTGAATTTCATTCAAGTACCACCATTTGAGAACCACTGTGGATATGGGCCACTAGAAAGAATCCACTGATGAAAACACACATTTTACAAGGTCAGAAAGTCAGAAAAACAATAAAAAGTAGGAAGCAAAGTGGTGACGCTTCATTTTTCACTCTATTTTCTACAAAATTCACAGTTTTACAGTGTGAAATAAGGAATCAAATCGAATTACATGCTGTTAAGGTTTGTTTTGTCTTGTGGTATTTTTAAAAAGGTGTTCCTAGAGCTACGGAGTTAAAAAATTCATAGGAAAAAAAAAAACATAACAAAACAAGATGTATAATTAGATAGAAATTGTTTCTCTATATATGAAAAACATTAAATGAAACGTGAACATTTCACCCAGAGATCCGATTCTATTTGTAAATATCCATATTACACAGTGGTTATCTTCTCTTTCCACTTGTATGACAGTTAAGAATGTGTGAAGGGAATCATATATTAGGTTGTTATCATTATGTTCTTAGTTCATTGTTACCCATTTATGCAATCCTAGTTCATCTTGACCCTGTCCTTAGATAGAACTGTTGACGCACGAAAGTGTGAGCCGGGACCTTGGCCCAGCTGCCGGTGGCGCCCGGCTGGCTCTTTTGTTGTGTCTTGTAATCTGCTATGCTTCTATTCAATAAAAGCCGGGGGGAACGGCTGGGCAAGTGAAAAACTGGCGTTGGAAGACCCACGAGTTACATTTGCCCAAGCGGTTTTTCCCTATGTCCGGCATAGAAAAGTCAATCTTGGCTGGTCTGAGTTACTCTTTTTGCTGTTTAAGCAGCTAGGCTTGTCCTAGTCTTCTTTTCTGAGATTTCTCTGACAGAATGTTAAATTATACGGAAAGTTAACTCACTAATTTTTTTTTACGATGACAAACGGAAGAACTTGCAAGACACCCCCTTTCTACTGCCGCATCTTCCGTCACCCGCCATCAATCCGATATCTGAAACCCCACCGAGACGACTCTGGCTTCAGCTCCAACCTGTCACTTCTTGTTTCTAGGGATGCTAATAAGAAATCTTGAAAAAACAAAAAAAAAATTACGATGGAAGCCCGACATGTGGCAAGACAGCAGCATCACACGCAAGGTGATGCGCTGTCAAGTCGACGCGCATAAGGATCACTAAACAGCGGGCTACTTCCTGGCAGATAACAGATAGACGGGACGCATTTTCAAGGGCAACTGATTGTGAAACAACAAAAATGCAACACTCGCATTTGTGTGTGTCTGTGTATGCGTGTGTGTGTGTGTAATCTTAGGCTAGGATTACAGGCACTTAGCTCATATTGATATACTCCTCTTGCAGGCACGAGTACCCCTTCTCTGCATACTGATTAGACAAGCATGAGAGGGAGGTTGCCAGATCAAGTGCGTGGATGTAAATAGGCCGTTTGTGTGTGCAAAAGACTGCTGTTGTCTGATAAACACCTAACTCTCGCAGCCGGTCACGGTATTAGTGGCGGCGGCGGCCATTAGCGCTGCCTGTTAATTGCCAGCGGAAAATGAGCATTTTAAGCTTCTGCCTTCTTCTTTTCCCGCAATTTGCCAGTGGAAATCGGTAAACAAAAAGCTTAGCGACAAACTGACCCAGTTTCAAGAAAAGCCTGTGAAGATGACGACAATAGAAAAAAGGTCGTGTGTTTGAATCCTGCAGCTTGGAAAAGAAAAAAAAAAAACTGTTGTGAGCGTTAATGAAAAGAATTCCGGATTACAAACCTACCTAGGAAACATGCGCTTTTTGATGTAGAATTGCTTGTATTGAGCACACGTTTAAATCTCATTCTAACATTTACTGTAATTCCCCCAAAATAAGACAGACCTACAGGGCGTACCCTTAAATCTAGGGTCAATTTCACATTCCCATTTTCTTGAAAGCTACTTTAATATTATTCTATGTGAACAGTCTGCTTGCTTTTTTGATTGAAATTATTGCAACTAATGCGCCGGCTGCAACCAGGCAATTGACTGCCTCTAGTGTTACTCATCCCATTACTCAAATTACCTTAAATAACAATACGCCCAATATAGAAGTGTACATCCATACATCATAACTCAGCTTATGTAGCTGTAAAAAGGGAAATCTTTAAGTTACCATTTATCGGACGCTCCCACTCTTTTGGCCTTCATTTAAAAAAAAAAAAAATGTGTGTACTACATTTGGGGAAATACGGTACTTTGATTAAAAAAGAAATATATGTAATGCATTATCGCGACCATGCTTGCTTATCATTGCACTAGATGGAGCTACACGAAAGGGAATGTATTAAAAACAATGAGCTAGGTCGCCTGACTTTATTCAAAGTAGATAAACTTGATGAATATAATGTAAGTGTTTTCAGAATACTCGAAATGATTGAACAGCATTTTTATTTTAGTACTACTGTATCTGAAGAATGGGAAAAATAACTAGATTACATTAAAAGACTATTTAAATAAATGCCAAAAAGAATCAAGAGTTTAAAAGAATACAATTATGGTTCAATATTAACCTTAAATATTTTAATCAAATTGCAATAAAAAACCATGAAATATATGGTGTTGACAATTTAAAAACTGTGCTATTTTGCGCTAGGTATGGCATTTTTGAGTTTACTAACAAACACATTAGTTTACGCAGTCAGCATCTGTTTATTTGGGAGGTGCAGTTAGAAATTCCTGTGTGTTAAGGATAGCACACATGCTCATTCAGCGGACTCCATCATTCAGGACTCTTTCAAAACCAATTACTGTAAGTCTGTTTTTCTATGTGTTTTGGACATAGTTGTTGCCACATGCTGTTGACACTTGCTAGCTTCAAACACCTTTTATATGCATCGTATTCCTGCCAACGATCTGATTAGCATATGAAAAGATCGCGATCATTCTTGTTATCATTGGAACAGCTAATGTTCGATGCACATCCCTTCGCATGGGTTATTTCTGGCACATTGTTTGTTTGGTAATGGATAATGTTTATTTAGTTTTTATCTTTAGTTTGACTCCGCATGTTCATGACACTCACTCCACTAAATTGAGAGTACCAACACACATTTTTTTTTTTTTTAGAAAATTGAAGGCTTTTAGGTGTGCTTTATAATGCATAAAATACGCTAATTTCCATCCATCCATTTCTGGGGCCGCTTGTCCTCACAAGGCAGGCTTGCTGGTGCCTACCCCAGCTGGCTTTAGGCTGTAGGCGAGGGACATCCGGAAATTGTTGCCACCCAATTGCAGGGCACACAGAGATGAACAACTATCCACTCACCCAATCACACCTAAGGACAATTTATTATGTCCTGAACCTAATTTGATATGATTATTTTCATGTATAATTAATACATTTAAACACACATTTTGCTACTTGTTGTCGTCTGAAAATGCCATGTACTCAGGCGACAAAAAAAACACCATGCAACCTTGCAACCATCACATGACCAAATCCAGAAAAAAGGTGATTGGTTGTTACCCAAATCTTGAGTGTGCGATGTCCTTTTCAGTCGACAGCAAGTGAGAAAATAGGTGTTTAAAGGCATAAATTGTACAAGGAAAAAAACTAATAATACAAGCATCAAATTATTTATAGACAAAAGACTTTTTACTCCTGAAAATGGATAAATTAGTTCAATACAGTCTGTCACTAGCTCTATTTAATTGATTTAAGCTGATGGAGTTATAGTCTTACAAATTCATGTTTTAAGAACAGGCAACAGACTTTCAGATCTGATATCCACACATGTTTTTTTTTTTTTTTTCCCCCACAATTTAGCCTTGACCATCTGTCTAGAATATATGACTAAAATTTGTTGACCAGTGAACAAAATCCCTTGGACAAACCTGTTTGTCCCAGTTGCCAAAGAAACTGCATGAGCAATCCCCAAAATGGCTGCCCCAAACCCAAATGGCAGACCCCCGGTATCTTTAGTACTCCTGAGGCATTTTGCGGGCGTACCAATAATAAACATGGTACCCAAACTTCATATTGCTATGTTCAATTACCGTACTTTCCGCACTATAAGGCACACCCAAAAGCCTTATATTTTTTTAAAACGCTGATGGTGCGCCTTATAATCAGGTTCGCCTTATATATGGATCAATATTGAGATTGGGATTCGTAGATGGGGAATGAACTGATAAAGTAAGCTTTACCTGTTTCTTTTGTGTGTTTACAGTTGAACAAGGTTGGTCATATTGACATTGAGTTATTATGCTATTGAGAGTTTAGAGTTATTATTTGAGTTATTATGCTATTGAGAGTTTAGAGTTATTATTTGAGTTATTATTGTTATTACTTTGTATATTACTATATTGTGATTGAGAAAGTTTTAAATTATGTCATTAATTGAGGGTGCGCCTTATAATCCGGTGCGTCTTATAGCGCAGAAAATACGGCACTTTGCTTTGCTTCAGGGCTCTGCGTTTGATTTTTTTTTTTTTTTTTACAAGAATTCCAGGCTGGCTAATGGGAAGAGCAGAGTCAACAGAGGCACTATGTCAACATGAGGCCTCAGCAGTTTTTACAGGGGACACAAAGGACAAACATTAACTAATTGCGGAGCGTGTGGACGGCAGTCACACAGAAGATTCATGACACGATGTTAGCATCTGCTCACATGCATGGGTGAGGTCCAAACACTGGTTTTACACTTTTTTGCTTTTACTGAAACATGGAAGCTTCATTCCCACTTATACCAAATGTGAGCAGCTAAAATGACTACTGCTTTTTCACAAGAATTAAAAAACACATTCAACCCCATACAAGGAGCCACATACTGCTTTACAGCATCTAAAGGCTATTATTTTCTAAGGCTAAGTAGCAGCCTACCCTGGTAGATTCCCTTGACAGCAAAAGGGAAATTCCTTTGTGCATTGTCAGGTGGCTCACTCATAATATTTCATAGCCCACAACTGCTCATCGATTTTGGCAAATTAGGGTATTGATCAGCCATTGCTGTAACCAATGTGGATTTAATCACGGTGCAGGCTATTAGTGCGTAATTGATCTGAGGTTGGGGTGGGGGCAAAATGGGCTGAGAACAGCTTTCAGGGACATATGTATTAGCATTCATGTGCAGGTACACCTTGTTGCTCCTTTGCATTCCCCCTCTGTGAATACTACTGGTATGTTCCTTTGGTTTTGGCAGGTTGCCAAAGCAACAGGTGACACTAAGCCCTTACAGTGATGCGGTTTTAGTCATTCTGATTCAGTTTGAAAAAGAGAAAATCATAGTAGAGTAAAACTAATCTACAACGAAACTTGCATGTGCAAAAACATCCCTCGGTGTGAAAAAAAAAAAATCTATGCATTGAAGCCTTTCTCTCTTTCATACTTTCGCATACAATGAAAAATCCCCCTATGGCATAATATGAAATATTTTTTTGTGTGTATTTGCATTGCACTGAAATTCACAACAGCGAAAACAAGCCTGCAGGAAAAGTATTGTTTGGTTTATACTTGATGCTCCGGCATGCGTTTTGCAGGACTTAATACTTGGAGCAGCTTTATCCCGCGGTCAGATGACATTCTCCCATACTCTAGGTGGCAGTAACAGCATACGAACAACACTAATCTATTACAGAGGTAGAGAATCCTGGCAGATTCAAACAATCTAAACAGACTCCTCATCTCTCCCCAACATGGTGTTTGCCAGGAGTTGTTTACGATATTTAGATCACGGTATTCCTTTTCAGACGAATTATAAAGATTTCCATGAGCAATAGTTTGTCCGCAATGCAGTCGGCTCGTAAAGAAATTCCGGAAGATACTCATTGCAGAAAATGTGTTCTACGGATGTGGTTGCCAAAATCATGTCATTTTGACGCGTGCAGCCGCTTCAAGTCAACGCTAGAATCAGGATAAAAGTAATAACAATGAAGGATGGATGAAGCGAAGTGAAAGACGTTATGCAAGAAATTGAGGTGAATATGAAAACGAATGTTTATTGTGGATTTGGCAATTTATTTCTTTTTTTCTTTTTTAAATGTTGGATGGTTTTGTTTTTAACTTCAGTCAGATTGTAGATTGGACAACACGTTTTTCACGTTTATGTCCGAAATATAGATTTGCTATAGTGAAAAGTTCCCTGTTGGCTGCAAATATGATTTTGTTGTAGAGTTCTATTGTAGATATAGGGAAGAATGACTCCAATTTGAATTAAAGGTTTTTGTCACCATAATGAATATTACTAATTCAAGCTATAGTCATACCTTAAGACACACTAATGACCGCCTGAAATAATGGCCCATTAGTATGCTTTGTCATACCATGGGTATGGAAAAATAGAATGGGGCCACTGACACTTTTCATTTTTGTTTTATTGTGCTTTTTTATGTGTGTTCTAAATAGAGAAAATGGGCTAAAATCAGTGTTTGAAATCTCGTTTCCTTTTATGTCAATGAATTGTTTAAGTCCACAGCTCCTAGAAACCCAATTTTGAGAAAAACTGCAAAACAAACCTTTGCAGCATAATATTCTGTTTTATTCTGTATGTCATGCTTCAAAACTTTTAATTTCATAAACAATGGCATGAAAAATTAACCGACACCGCTTCACTCTCTTACATCTTTTTTTTTGTTTTGTTTTTTGTGGCTTCTGGTTTTGTTTTGTTTTTTCTGGCTTCCCTATAAAATATGCGTTTTTACCGAGTGGTGTCCTCCAACTGGCCTGTATACAAGTATAATTGATGATTGACAGTATTTAAGATTCAGGAAAAGGTTCTATATGACATGTTAGAACGTCATGCTCTACAGGTGTTTTCTTGGTTTCTTTCCAGATCTACTTTTCGGGATCTAGTTTTCTCAGACTTGTTTGCAAGTTTAGTTTCTCAGTCTAGTTTTTCAAGTTAAGTTTCAGAGGCTAGTTTTCCCCTTGAGATTTCCAGGTCTAATCCAACATAACCGAAGCAAGCTTGGTTACTTTGGATTTTTGTGTGTTGGATGCTGGAGCAGAATTTCCTCCGAGCTGTCGTGAAGTCATTTTCCATGACATCACCAAAGTTCTCCGACAGTCAAGTTTATGCCTCGTGTGTTTAAGTCGAATACATCAACACAACCTTCAAATAGATGCTTTCATTGTTCCACATGAGGAAAACAAACACGTTGCAATTACTGAAACCATTTGAACTCTTGCTAACCAAAACAGCAGCAGCTGCATGCAAATGCTCTTAGAAGCTCACTTACTTCAAGAATGTCTGTGTTGTTGCCTTGTTTTGTTTCCTCAGGAAGAAAACAGACTGATTTTCTCTTCCGAGTGCTTCTCGATTATTGCAGTTTCTAATATGTAATAATGCAGTAATATTGTTTATCCATGACCTCTGGCCACACTATATACAGAATTCCTGTAGTAATATGTTTTCTTCTTCTGTGAATGCTGAACATTGAAATCATGAAAACTTTTCTAGCTATTTCCTCACCTAAAAATATGTTTGCTCACATAAATGTTGTGTTGACACAATTTTTCAAAAAGACAGAAGTGAGTATTTTTCAGGCTAAACAGCGGACGGGATGTGCTTCCGTCCCCGGGGAGATGTTGTTAGTTTACTCCCTACACAAAAGCTCTCACATCTCAACCAAGCCACTGTCTGGAATTGGGTTGAAAAGTTCATATTTGCAAAAAAAAAAAAAAAGCAGCAGGGATTTCAGTTTTGCGGCCTAGTCCATTCAGCCGGATTGGTGCTGACTTTGACACATAGTTGGCGTGACTTATGGTTTCTGGGGAAATGAGCACACCGTAACGCAGGATTGAGTCTGTTTAGAAGGTTAAAAAGTGGCTGCTATGTGGGTGGTGGGAGATGGAAATGCTATAGATTATTTGTTTTGCTCTTGTTTCATTCAAGGCTCGGTTAATCCAAATACACATTATACACACAAGCTGACAGGAAATAGCTGATTCATGTATTTATTTATTTAGTTATTTATGGTTTATTTATTTATACTGACCCATTTATGTATTTATTTTTAATTGGGATGACATTTTTATTTATATAGGCCATTTTATTTATTTGTTTATTTATTACATCTATTTAATATGGAGAATATAAATATTGACAGTTAAGAATGTTAAAAACGTGTCTGTAGGGTAGATTTAGAATGACTTTAATCCAGTGCTTCTCAATTATATTTTGCCAAGCCCCCCCCCAGGAAAGAGAAAACTTTTAACCCCCCCACTGACGATAAAATATCTTAAATAAAGATAAATATACTTTGTAAATTATTTATATTGTGTTCTTACCATTAATTTATACATTAGTTGTGGGTTAAGTGTGTTTCAGATTTCCCACATAGTTAATGGTCAGTGAACGCCTCGGGAGTCTAATGTTGAATGCACTCCAACAGGTTGTATTTCCTTTTGCTCATGACGCAACTTGAATTCGTTTTGTCATAGAGAGTGGAACTTGTGCATCATTCCTGTTCCACCAAGTTTATGCTTGTGTGTATGTGCCAGAAGACCACAATTAATAAACAATCAATAAAGAAATCAATCAATAAACAAACTAATTTTGGGCACATTATCATAAACGACAAAGTTCTTACAATCAACGTACAACTACAGACAGTCGTGGGCCACATTTCACACAGAGACAAAACAACGTGTGCATCACTGCTCTCAATTAAAGGGATAGTGTGTAAGATTTAGACCGTTTTTCATTACGGACAGCAGGAGGTGCTGCAGGTGCTGCATTTACCATTGTCCGGAGCTATAACAAACATGGCCGCCTCAAGAGAAGTGCCACCCCCGTGTAATATCATTATTCATAACTTGATCCATGATTACATTACAAACATACTGTTGGTCAATAAGAATACATTTGCAAGTTTTGAAATTTACAATCATTTAATTTACCCCTCTTGATTACAAAACGGTCTAAATCTTACGCACTGTCCCTTTAAAGCCACAACATCCCTCTCACTAAAAGACGTAACATCAACAGCGGCCAGAAGTGGCGCCAAAAAACAAATATCAAGTCGAACAAAGCACAAACGAATGAACCATTAAACAAAATCACTTCCAATGCATCTTTACTTCGGTTGCGGACCATGCGGCCCAGTACCAGTTGATCCACGGACTGGTACCCATGGTTGGAGACCACTGATAAAACAGTGTCTTATATTTAGGGAATTACGGTAAAATTATTGACCAAATGAATTAAACTTGTGTGTATGCCTACCACTTAATGTCTCAAATCAAGACAAGACCTGAGACTCAAGTCTTCTAGCCTTCGTCAAGACGAGCGTCATCACAACTCAAGTACTATCACATTTGCTCAAATCTCTAGTACGTCCTATGAAGAATTCGTTTTGACGAGTTAAAAAAAACATGAATAAAATAGTCAAGCTCTCCAAACAAGACATTAGCCACACGTCTGACGGTAACAATGAGCGTCACTCACCAAATTGTTGGGGGTTCAGATCCCTCCACCTCCAAGTAGTCATACTTCTCCTCGGTGTGAAAGTCTGTAAAGACGACAGAGATGGTGTCTCCGGGTTCGGCCAATAGGATCCAAGTACAGTCGGCCTGGTTACCATAGTTGCCGGGGTAACCGGGACTGGTCACCACCCCACTGCCGCCCCGCACAGTGCCCCCACATGTGTCCTCAGCTGTCAATCAAATCAGAGTGACAAATAGAAAAACCTGGGTTAGGGAGAGGAGGAGGAGGGACTGAAGGGCAGACTTTATTTTATTATATTTTTAGACAGGTGGGTCAATTCGGGAAAAAAATGGAATGGGAAACTGATTTCCACCACACCAAGCAGGCAAGACAGCCCAATGAGCCTTCTCTCTCCCAATGACTCTTATTTCACACGCATTATGACTTTGAGGTTAGAAATGGGTTTGCCAATTATTGTTAATGATCATTCCATCCGAAAAAAAATTGAAAGTATTCAGGGTGGGGTTATGGGCTGTAGTTCCTGTGGTCGACACCCAAATGACATTTGATTCTCTCTCCTCTATTGGCGACTCAATTCTTAATTTGCGAAACATTGTCTGATTTGCTGCGTAACAGATAAAGACACATGGATCGGCGCTGTGCACACGGCATAAATTATAAACATATAATTTATACAGAGGACGGGGTTGAGGGAAAACATCGGATGACATTGCACCTTTTTTTGTTCCACTGGGGCATCTGTTGTTGTAAAATAGCAATTGCTGCTTCAATTGGTGCCCCAGTGGAAAAAGATACAATGTCACAAGCAACCATTTTCAACTGTGATTATAAATTATACCTGTATAATTTATAGTTATACAAATCAGGTAGACAACATATTCTTACAGGGGACAAACGACACCAGCGAGTGCAGTTTGGACGTTTCCTTGCGGAAACAATCGAGCGTCAAACCGCAATCGCTGATGGCTGCTTTGACAACCTGAAGGCGACGCCCACCCCACCCAAAAACAAACACATTAAACAGATCTGACACACACACTCGCACAGCAGACAGGAAGTACAGCACAGAACCAGCCAGGAATAGACACGGGGATCACAGGAGCAAGTCGGGAAAAAACAGAAGATGTGGGATGAAAGGGACGACAAATAAAAAGCAGGAATTAAGTCTTAGCTTGTGTCAAATATATTGAAGATGTGCTGTTATACAAAGTGACATATGCTAAATGTTGGATCGTATTTATTTGTTCATGAGATTTACTGTTGCCTAGGCTGTTTTATGTAATCATGTGGTGGTGCATTGTACAGAAGCATTGAGTTGATGGTACAAACATGTTTTTTTCCTCAACCCCCCCCCACGCCCAAAGAGTATTGACTTACACTTGAATACAGATAGTGGCACTATGGGAAAAAAAATAATACTAATAAACCATGTTCACTTATGTAATTTTCAAACTAATTGTTATAATGTAGGCCAAAACATAGCATTTTTTAAAAGTTCACAAGTCAATGCACCTTGGCAATATGAAAAAAAAAATACTGTTTTAAGCATTTAGCTTACAAGTGCAGTCTGTATTTGCAAGTGTTGCAAATATTTACAAGTATGTTCGAACAGACTTGCAATTAGACCCAAACATGCATTCAAGTACAGTGGATTTTAATGTATTTAAATGGTTGAACACTCGCAAGAATGTTCAAACATATTAGCAAGTATGTTTGGACATATTTGACAATATGATGAACATACTTTAAGGCTAAATGCTTAAAACGTTGTACAGTATAACACGCCATGGAGTATCGACTTGTGTTTGGGCATATCTCATTTAGGTATGAGAAAAAAGTAAAAAAAAAGCTGATAGATAGTTTACATACATTGTCAGCTAATGCTAAAAATAACATGTTTTAAACTTGCACATGAAATATGGGGGAAAAGTGTTGTTTTTAGCATTTAGCATAAAACTAATTTGAGCTTATTTCAAGATTAGTTACTTGCAATTGTGTTTTTATTCATTATAAAAACTAATTATTTACAAGTATATTTGAAAACATTTCTTCAAACATACCTACAACAATATATACATATATATATATATATATATATATATATATATATATATATATATATATATATATATATATATATATATATATATATATATATATATATGTATATATATATATATAGTTGTTCCGCCAATGAGAAAAAGGTCAGGCTTGTAATTACAGTATTATTTTAAGGCAGGATTGAGACAGAAGCGTCAACTTCAGCATGATAGCCCAGATGCTTAAAGATACACTTTATGGACTTTTGTAAGCTGCTTTCACACCTCCGGGCTGGAAGTCACCCGGAATAGCTACGTGTCAGTAGGAAAGCAAGCCGGCAATTTGCAGAAGGTGAGAAAGTGTCTGACACCGGCACCGACTCCCGCTGCATTCTGTATGGACACCACCATGGTTTGTTGTATTAGGAAACATCCCCTTAGGTATTGTTGTGTTTTTGGTATCACAGACAGGTTGGGCACATTGGAGCTGGTGGGACTGACTTTACCACTGTGGTTTCATGGACGGGGCCAACGGGAGTTAATCTATCGGCAAGTCAGGTTTTTTTTCTGTGCGGCTGCACTTTAGTGATGTACTGGTACTGCATACGGCAACCTGGGGAGGCTGAACTTGTGTTTCAGCACCTACGCACTGACCCACACGATGGAGTTGTGTGTGTGTGTGTGTGTATGCGTGTGAGCGTGTGTCGGTTCGCGTCACATCAGCGGGCTATACTTTTGCCCTTTTCATTCCCCGCGGTCGTACCGACTCTCCATCCTCCCCAACAACCACTGGCTTAACTTGCCTTCTGGCCTTAAAAACACTGGGTGGTAATCACGGATCATACACAATGTTGAGGAGTACACCACTTGTCGGGATTCTGATGGACTCATTTTCACACAGGATAGGACTTGCTTTAATACTAAGCTTGGGACTCGTTTACTGTAAGAAACGATTCGCCACGCTGTAATTCCGTTGTGCTGCCAATTTGGTGTAAACATCTTTGATGGGGGAACTTGTTTAAATGCACTTGCACATATGTTCAAACTTATTTACTCTTTTTTTTTTGTACCATCAGGCACAATGAAAGCTTTAATTTTGTGAAAAAACAATGGTGCGCCCTGCGTGTGCAAAGTTGTCCAAAAATCGGCAAAATGTCTTGAGTTTCGTTCGGATCATTTGTTGCTGACACAGGGACGGAATCCCAATGGATTGTACGCAAACAGTGATTAACCAAACGGAAAACATTCTGTAATATGTGCGGTACGTACACAGGCAGGGATAAACCAATCATAGAACATTAGTTATTAAGAACTGCACGTACACTGGGAGTGATAAACCACAGAGAAGATTATGTGCGTTATTTTTTCTTACTGACTGTATGTTTGAGAATGCACCTTTTAAAACGGTGCGCCCTATTTATGGGTTGAATACAGAAATAGAACCCATTATCAAGACGTACCTTATAATATGGTGCAACACTGACCATGTTTTCAATTAAGCTGCAACATGTTTAAACATGTTTGGACAATGTTACAATGTATGTATGTCAACATACATGGAAGTTTAGTAACAAATGCTGTTTTAGCATTTAGCCTCCAAGCACAGTTGAACATGTCTGAAACTGGGTTTGGACATATTTACAAATACATTTGAATATATTTTCAAGTAGGTTGGAATATGTATGCAAAATAACATTCCATGATGGGAACAAATGCTGTTTTGAACATTTAGCCCACAAGTAAAATTAAACATCCTTGAAAATGTGTTTGAATTCATTTAAAGATACATTCGAACGTCGTACTTGTAAACATGCTTGAACATGTTCAAATGTAGTTGTTAGTTTGATAATACTTGTAAGTATGTTTAAATGAGTTAAAAATGTAAAAAAAAATAAATAAATATGTTTTCCACATTAGCAGCTCCCTGATTCTGTACCCCCTCCCTTTTTTTTTTTCATGCCTCACAAGGTGCGGTTCTTCTGGTTAGCAAACTGAATTCAGAAGACCTCAAGACACAATTCAGTAATATCTGCGTGTGAACAATGAGGCATTCTTAGTGCTACAGCAAAACAGTGTTTCAAGAGCAAGACCATTTAAACTCTGGATTAATACCTAAAAGAGCAGCACATGCCATCAGTTTATCGAGACAAAGTTAGAAGTCCACTAAGATCTGACACAATATTGTGTGTGTCCATTTAACGCTTTTGCAGTATTTTGACATTTTTTCCATTTTTTCATTTTGTCAGTATTTTAGCCAAGGGATGGCACATTCCTAGTAGTGTGATTAATAAGTGGTCGTGCTATGAGTAACGTTGACATGTTGTCACCATCTGGGTGAAATTTCAGCTCCCTAAAGTCTTTTTTCAATGTTTGCCAAGGGACAGCACATTCCTGGTAGTGTGATTAATAAGTGGTCATGCTATGAGTAACTTTGACATGTTGTCACCATCTGGGTGAAATTTCAGCTCCCTAGAGTCTTTTTTTCAATGTTTTCGCTGTGCAAGGCCTTTGAGGTTACGATCACGAGATTGGACAAAAACCCACCTGGGCGTGGGATGCGCTGATAACCATTACAGTAATACAGTATATAGTGATTTTGAAAGTCATGGTTATTGTATGGTTATTATTAAACTGGTATATACAGTATATGTTTGCTATTGTAACAAATGCTGGATTATATATTTTGTTTGAAAATAAAACAGATTTTATAGTCTAGAAAATGGCTACCAAAGATGTTTTTAATTTATTTAACAGCTGTATTTTCAATTCCGTGATACAGTGATACTGTAATAATTGACATGGTCAAGGTTATCATACCGTCGGTTTCTGATATCGTCCAATGCCAACACGGCTGATTAAGTAAAAACAGAGGTGTCAATTGAATTGAATAAAAACTTCCAAAAACTTTTCTACATATTAATTTATTAGGTGTATTTATTATTTATTTATTATTATTTATTAGGTCTACTGTAGTATTTTTTTTCAAAGATGAGCTAAAGAGTGATATTTTCACAAATGTTTCTTTGGTCTATTTTTTCAATGCTGATAATGTGACATTTCTCCCTTTCAGTTTGTTTTTCAAGGGACAAAGTGTAAGATTTAGACCATTTTTTAATTACGGACAGCAGGAGGCGCTGCATTTACCCTAGTCCGTAGCTATAACAGACATTACAGCCTCATGAGGAGTGCCACCCCCCTTGTAATATAATTTAATAAAATTTATTAAAAACATACCGTTGGTCGTTGAGAACACATTTATTTGCAAGTTTTCGAAATTTATAATCATTTATTTATTCCTTTTGAATGAAAAACTAAATCTAACACATTATCTCTTTATGCCACATTCATCACTCGTATTGATTTAGATAATTCCAAAGAAAAGCTTGGTCACCAATGGGCAACAATGAATCCCAGTAAAAATCTCCGCACAGGTGTTTTCTTCCCATCCAATCCCTCTCACGAGGCACTGGAGGCGTTGATCCCTGCTTCTTAGCCTGCTTATCCCCGCCTGCGTTTACCATAACCCTCCCGCTGCGCCGTCATCAATATCCCAGTCATCGGCGTATTCCTTTTTTATCCCTCTCTGTCTCGCTGCGTGCTTCCAGGAGATCTCCTCCTCTTTGCTCTCCTTGCCGCTGATTGCGTTTAATACTTTTTCTTTTTCACCTCCCCAGTCCTGCCCACAACTTCTCTAACTCCATCCCTTATTTGCATCGCTCGCACGACGAAATCGACGATCTCACCGCCACACGGATTCCAAAAACACAGCAGGTTCAATCAAGCCGCTGTCAGCGGGAAGGGATTACTGTCTGTCTACATCATCTGCTTTATTTTTTCCTGCCTTCCGCTTCGGACTTCAGGCTGCATCCATCCTTCCCCCCCGGCTGCTCTTCTATCTACAACCATGCAGCCATCCATCAACCTGGCCATCCATAGTGTGTGGCGCTGCTCCATGTATGGCCATCAGTCAGTCTACTTGCTCCGCCGTTTACCTCCTGGGAATATTTAAATAGCCTCCATATGTGCAAGACAGCAGTGAATTTCTCCATAACAGGCCTTTTTATTTTTCTTATTCACCTGACATAAAAGGTAATGTAACTGGGCACGCCCGCCCCATCTGCAGTTGAGTAAACAGAGAAAATGCCTCCAGACACTATTTGTAATTTTTTTTCGATGTCATTCCAGTTTCAATAATAAAGCTCAATGGGTCATTTTTCTACAACAGCTCCTCGAAGCTGCCCATCACGACTTCCAGGAAAGACGTCTGCCTCACTTTCTTCCTTCGGGGAAAATCCCTTTCCACTTGGATTGATTTGATACTGCACAAGGAACCTGATGCCATCTGACACCATCTGGCCTTCTATTCCCTCTTCCTAACCAATGCACCTCCACCCCGCCCCCAAATACTCATATGTCATGACCATGAAATGGTGTATATACATTATGATACAGATTTCTATGCACCTACCAAACATTTTCAACATTCATCCCCAAATATCACGAAAAAATAGATCTCAAGAAACCATGCCAATGTAAAAACATGTAAGAAATATTTATGCTATTTTGAAAAGATTCATATGTATTATTATCGTAACATGATCATTTCTGTTTGCCCACCATGGCTTCTTGTGTTGTTAGCATTAAAGTGTAACATTAAAGTGTAAAACAAAAACTGTCATTGCTCCAATATTTAAAAAAAAAAGCTTTAAAATCAGTGGTGACAAATGATTGGCATACCAAAGGCCTTAATAAAATAATATTATCATATATCATCATTTCACATATTCCACTTCAAAACAATTTTTGGGTGGGGAAATACATATTTTGTGTTTATGTCTAGGAAGATGCAGTGGTTGTTGTGAATAAAACGGAAAAAAAAAACATGAAAAAAAAATTTATCATAGTTAGATATATGATTGAAAAGATTTTACGTTGAAATGGGGACCATTTAAGGACCAAAGGGGATATAGTGCGCATTTTTTTTTTTTAAACATTGTCATTGCTCCAAATATAAAAATCGGTGATATAATGAATGTATTCCGGCAAATCCCTTAATGGTATTATTTTCGGATGTGACCAGGTATTATGTGATTGAAGCCAGCCAAACAGTCATACAGTAAACCATTACATTTAACTTGTTCAGACGCTCTTATTTGTCAATGTTTTATTTTTCACACGTTCAATCGTGTCAAAAAACATGGCCAAAATCGTCCCACGCTCGGCAGCACTATATATCATCAGAAAAAGTGACAGCATCTCTGCCACACTGGCACATAAACAGAGTCGCCGCAGTGACCTTCAGTGCCGCCCACCATCTGTCCACAAATCAAGAAGCATCTGCTGTCTGCCACTCAACTAACTCGTCCGACATTTAGCCCAATTAGGCCAGAAGAGCGATAGAACCCTCCGTCATACGCAGGAGATGCGTGGCGACGTCAATGATGGATGGCGTTTTTAATTCCGACTGTGCGAGCGCTTGACCCCTGATTACATTCAATTTCCAAGTCCGATAAAATCTGCATGTCATTATTCCGCTATGCTTCTTTCCCCAACTATTGATACTGTTTAACCCCACTGACTTTTAGAGCTCACTGAATTGAAAGTGGGAGGAGGTTCATATTTTTGAGCACCACAGCGGTGACCTTTGTGCTCTAATATAGCAAGTGTGCAAAGACAGACTTTGGAATGGGGGAAGTTGGTCACCCACAGTTCAAGTTTATTTTAAATACAAAGCAAAATGTTTCCTGAAACCCTAATATGGACCACCAACTAATAAAAATTCATAATTCCATAATATGAACTGTCATAAACCTTCAAACAAATGCTCATCAAATAAGCAAACATATTCTCTCTCTGTGGGCAGGACACCTAGGGATGTCTTGATTTTTTTATTTATTATTTATTACCTGATTTGGACAATATGCTAACACAGGATTCCAATTGGTTACTTCAACAATGTATTTAGCATTGAAATTTACACACATTGTAATATGACACCTTTTATGTGACTTTTTTATGAGCGCTGGTTTATTTTCCAGATAGCGGTTTTAATTTGTGGCAGTACCACAATTCCATCCTCTTCACCAGATGAAATGTACAGTTTGCACCTATTGCAAGTTTTCCACTTTAAAATGTTTTCATATTGCATACATTATAATTGTTATATGACGCTAGCTGTACATTAACTTCCAGAGACAAATATCCTTACTGTCTGGGTTTAATTGCACTGTTTCCAGCTGTGTGGCAATATTGTTTGTCACATGAACATTTTTTTGTTCTTTTGGATGTGTTCATTGGACTAATTTGATTATTTGCTACAACGCTACAAATTGCTATTACTTTAAAACAGTGGTGTCAAACAAATTTTAATTTTGGGCCACATTGTAGTGATAGTTTCTGTCAAAGGGCCGGAATGACTGTGAATTAAAATACATTTTAAGTGTGTTGATCACACATTTACCAAGATTTGATATCAGAAGCCGGCAAAAACTGTTCAAAAGAGATTTGGAGAATTTCCACCAAACACCACCAGCCCAACAAGTGATTTCAAACTTTAAGAAGCAGTGAACAGTAGTTAAGTTTTCTGCCATTTACTTGGTATTTTTTCAATCATTTAGTTCGTACTGTATTGTTTTTTGCCACTTGCTCTTCTCTTCCTCCATCAATGCTTTTGTATGTGATGTCACTTCAATGGTAAAGTTCCACATTTTTGTACTTTTAATGCCTGGCACCAATTAGATAATTTACATCAGAAATTGGACTCGGGATATGAAAATAAATCTCTATACGAAAGCCAAATGAATTGAATTTCGAGGTTCCACTGTGTTTGCAACCATGGCATCGTACTTATCATGTAGTAAGACTTTTAAAAGATTGACTTCCCATTGTTATAATGGCCTATTTTTAGATTTATAGATTGAATTCCTTTCGAGAGTTTTTGAGTATCAGCGGGGACCCTGAAGTCAAAGGATGTGGTGCTATGTGCCACTTTTGAGGGTTTCCCTGCGTGAAAGAGGCCCCGTGATTAACACCTCACAGCAAGACACCACCCTTTGCTGCAACCTTTTTGTTAAGCGCTGGCATGTTCCCCTCGAGTAAACGATCCGACGAGAGCGATTGCGGTCGGAAAATCAATCATTTTGCGTGCGTCCCGATGCTTCATTTCTCTCGTCGTCGTTGAGCGAATGCCACCCCCGCTGCTTTGGAAATTATCTCAGCCGAGAAGAACGATAAGAGGCGGGGCACAAGTTAAGGGTAAACAAAGCAAAAGAGACAAGACGGCGTCTGTCTAAATCCAGAGGGGGATCAAGATGAATGAATCAAGCATCCTCCCGTTTTCTCATTTGGGTGTTGCAAAGAGTTTCTAAATGATCAAACCCGACGACAAAGTCCTCAAGCTGTGATTGATCGTCTCGACTGCTCATTCGTCCTGCACGTCTACCTCGCTCGCATTTAAGCTGTTTTGTGAGTAGTGCGTTTGCCGTACAGCGTTAGAAGGAAACCTCCGTTATTGGTGCGTGTTAAATGTCATCTGTGACATCTTGAACGAATAGCGACATGTTGGGAGTTGAACGCATCACGGACCCGACGAGAAAGAATCCAATCGCATGCAGCCATTTTGAATTCTCCCAGGAATCAGACAAATTTTGACCACTAAAGTAAGAATCACTGTTGGATGTTAATAAATCCAAATTATTATTATTTACCTTCATATAGTGTTTCCTTCTGAAAACATTTTCTTTGACTAAATTAACTTTTAAATTAAATCTATAGACTGCTTAAGAAGTTACTTTGAACTAGTATTGCATGACCTTTAATTTGGTGACGGTTTTTGCTTTTTGCTTTTTTTGGTTTGCTTTCAAATAAAGAATAGTCCTAAAAGGAAAGCATATTTTAAATTATTATGCTTAATTTTGTTTAGAAATTTAGTTCAAACCTAATTTTTTGATCAAGCTCTACAATATTAGATGTCTTCAAAAAGAGCAGTTGTGAAGTGTCCTGTGAGTGAATCTTTTAATAAATGAGAAACCACACAGAATACAACGTTAATCACCACATGATGCATTATGGGTTGTTACAAGTAACGTCCCCGGGGTCCCATTAACTTTTAGCGCTTGTGAAAAAGAAGAAGAAAGTGTTTGTCGAATCAAAAAAAGGTCACGCGCGGCAAGAAAGCGCTTAGGAAAAAAAAAAAAATCAAGATAACGCCGTGAGAAGTGTCACTCGTGTTTCCGACGTGAGAATTCTTAGCAGATTGCTGTCAGCTCGTACAGCCGCCCTTAATAAGAAGCTGTCACAAAGGATTTGATAGATAAATGCCACAGGTCTCACAACGTACGGAAAAGGATACACAACTTTTAATTGTCGAAATCCTCGCGATTCCTTGGAGGCTCGCTAGTGTTTATACGGGCTGTAAGGTGCCATTAGAACACAACAAGCACGCATATAATGTCCCATTTTATTTCATCAGTGCCTCCATAAAGACGCTGATAAAAGTCACAATGTGAAATGACTCATTTGTGGTTGTTAAGCGATGGCACTAAAAATTCAAGCTACAACTTCCTCGGACTTTCCTTTTGTTCAGAGTAGTGTTTGGTCCAGTAGGCGTTGTCAAACACATTTTTTTGTTTTTGTTTTTCTTGATCAAATAAACAAGTGAAAAGTCTAAAGGCCCCATACAATGGGAATACGAATTTGTGGAGGTTTTAACAATGTTTTGATGTTAATTCCTGTCCCAAAACACCCGCAAAGTGGTATTTTTCTACAACAATTAATTTCTGAGGATTCCTTGGTTGTAATGTACTCTCAAAAACCCACCCGAAGAGACAAAAAGGTCTAGCGAGAGGCACGATGATGTTAAAGCAACGAGGAAGGTCCTCGCACCGCCCGTGTAAGAAACACATCGCAGCTTTAACTTTGTTGACGTTTTGTTGCTGTTCGGCTTTAGAACGACATCATGAAGGGGGCACGGCAGCCACAGGGTGAGAGGCGCCGTTTCAGTAAATGACACTTTATGGTTAGAAATGTCATTAACAAAAAATCAAAAACCTCACATTTCATGAGAAATTCTATCACCAATGTGCCATGAATTCATCTTTCATATATTTAACTGTGGAGTGTTTCAAATATCATGACAAAAAAATTACAGTGGACCCTCATGTTACAACGCCCCTGATTTACGTTATTTTCATGTTGTGATGTGGAATACTGAGTTTTTATGTCCCCTCTTTACGGTATTTTCCCTGTTGTGCGACAAAAACACCTGTCATGACCCTAGGGGGGGTTGGCTGTATTTGTGTTGTTTTGTCTCCATCTGCAGGCGTTTTTAGGTAATTGCACTTATTTACTATTGCAGTCTAAATGCTTCCATGCAACGCATGACTACAGTGTTGGTCTGCTATTGGTTGGCGTCTCCTCACGGAGATGGTGGTCTGCTATTGGTCGGTCTCACTTGTTTCAAAAATGGCGGAACGGTACAGCCTTGTTCGGTTATGAGTGGTTACAAAACCGAATTTATAGTGCATTTTACTGCTTGATTCAAAGTTGAAAGGGTTAGCCATGGGTCCCAAGCTTGCTAGTGATGTTAAAGAGAAAAGTAAGAAGATGATTTATATGGAAACGATGCTTGAGATAACCCTTATTAGGGAATATGGGCATAACAAGCGGCACTAAATAAATCCTTTCTATAATTTTTATTTAAGAGGTTTTCTGATTGTATACATGTATATAATATATACGTAGCACTTACTATACTTTTTTGGTACCAATTTTTAATATGTATGTACAATTTTGGTGTTTTTACCTGGGGTTCTAAACGCATTAGCTATTTAACATAGGTTTGGATTGCCCATCATACGACAAATTCGCTTTATGACCCCAACCGCGAAACTGATTAATTTTGGAACACGGGGGCCCACTGTATTTCAAAGTGTCTCCAAAAGTTAAAACCAGGAATGGAACCGGCAATTCTCCACTTAAGCAAACCTTCACCAACTAAACAATAGGAAAAATGACATGAAGATACACGAGTGGACATTGATTTAGATGGCATCCTCCCACAAGGAGTCAATCTTGTAATCCTGAAAAAAATGGGATGAAACAGATGAAAGTCATCAGTGACCAAAAATAAAAAACAAGGTCAACTTTAATATGTCTTGTTCAATTGTTCATTCACGAGCTGAAGTAAAAAGCAGGGGAAGTGACAGCGAACCAAAGCGATACTTCAGCTTTTAAAATTTTCCATGGCTTTTTTTTGACAGGTTTATTGAACCTGACCTGTATGGCAGGAAGAAAACAAACCTCTTAGCCTTCCTATTGTATCATCATTTTTTAAACAGCCTGTCAGCCATCAGACAAGGTACGATTTTTTTTCCCCCATTTTATGACTGAAGAAAGGACGCCTCCAAACTTTCCTCACATGGTGTCGATTTCTCAGCACATACAGTGATTACATATGACATAACCTGTTTGTGCATCATGATTCATTCATTGCATATGTTAGTTGCTTCAATGTTTAACAATGCAACTGTGATTACTTTACCTTACTTTACCACATCAGTGGTGTTTGTGTGAATTTTTCAAGATTTCAGTATTCATAATTCAAAGGCATGCACATTTGTTCGGAAATAGAAAAGAATAAAAAGAATACACAATTATAACTGGCGAGTGAATTATAATGCTGTTCAGAGATCATGATTCCATCATATGGTGTTTTGCATCGTGTGTTAGCATTAAGCTAACAAAGGGCAGAGTTTTGTGGTTGCGGTAAATGCACAAGATGTAACTGCCATTTAGTTTGACAGTATGTTTTTTTTAAGACTCATGGACCTCAAAATGCCTGAAACCTCATCTTATTTTGGAGGACAAATGTGCACCCCGGTTTAAAAAAATATGTTTGGAAGGGGGTTGAACACCATTCTCCAGAACTCTGAGTCCATTGTAAAGTTTAAATCAATTAATAAAATACTGATTTCATTGATTGACTGTTTCATCTCCCTAGAACTGCCTATCGTAACAAGGAAAAAAGGGCCAGTAAACTCATGTTTTCAATTCCAAAATGGAAAAAGGCCACTCTAGTTTAAAGGGCCAGTATGTGAGGATTTATGGTATGACTGATTAAGTTCTGTAAGGAAACACGCCCAAATGAATTCTGATCAGAATGAGTTACCCACTAAACGAGCAGTGCAAAAATGACCAAGCCTCCGCTCTCAATACATCATCGGATGTGAATGTAGCATAGTGCAAGAGACTGAACTGAACCCAAAAATCAAACAAGGCCCGAGTTAACATTGTTATGCAGCTCTTGTTTGTTCCTTTTGCTTTGCTATCTCCCGACTCCAGGTCTAACCACTAACAAAGTCACCTTCCATCCTCGTCACCCGAGCATCATGGGAACTCTAGCGTCATATCCCAAACGCACACTCGAAGCTAACTTTGGACGAGCGAGGGAGAAGCTGTATGACAAAAAAAAGGGAGGATGATGACGGATGATTCCAAAAGTGTGGGGCTTGAGGCAAGGCAAAACCAATTAGAAGTCACAGTGGAAGCGGGTGGGCGGGCGGGCCACCGCAGGGTGAACGGGAAGCAAGACGGATGGATATTGGATAGAGACGAAGAAGATCAAGACGGTGATGGAGGGGCGGGAGGATTATTGGGAAGACAAAGGGGAGATGGGAAAACAGATACGTAACAGAGATGCAGATAGACACAATGAGAAAGAGGATTGAAGTTTGTTTGATGGGGTAAATTAAAGATAGGAATCCCAGATGGTGTGTGCCGAGATGGCTTATTGTTTACTTGCAGTATGCTTGTTCACAATCCACCATTGACATAACGGATGAGGAGGCTAATAAGATGTCTCCCAAAGCGACTTAACCCAAATGAGACAGCTGCATGGCTTAGTTACCATATATATATATATATATATATATATATATATATATATATATATATATATATATATATATATATATATATATATATATATATATATATATATATATATATATATATATCACACACACAGTAATCCCGGTTTTTCATGGTTAAACAGGAGGACCGGAGGCCCCCGGCGATAAGTGATGCATGTGTTTGTGTGTACTTGAATTTTTTAAATTTATATTTACATTTAAATTAATATTTTTTTTATTTATAGTTTCTATTTATATTTTTATATATTTTTTATATTTCTATATTTCACATATTTAAGACAAATATTACCGCAGTACACATATTTAGTTAAATCTTAAATAATTAAACCTTAAACAGTAACTTTACCGTTATCCCTTCACTTCCCATCCCTTTGGCTGTAGTCTTACAGAGAGTCATGGGTTTATTAGCAGCACCCAGAAGTCTAATTAGATTGAAGCCTGTAGATGACCAAATAGGATAACAATTAGAGTTTACACTTGAAATTCCAATTTATTACAAAAGAAATCTAGTTAAGAGATTTACGATGCTTTGGTGCAGCGCTGCTCTTTCCTGCTCTTCCTTTGCATCTAGCTAGCGGCATGAGTAGGTTTCATGAGGGAGCGGCACTCCTACTAGACATGTGATCGGCTCCCAGTGCGACAATCGACCAATGAGGGCTGCTAAAGTGCAATTGGTTTTCTTTGTCCCATTCACTGCGAGGAATGGCACGGGAATGGCAAAGCAAGCTTGCCCATATTTTGAAAGGGTTGCTTAGCAGCGTATCAAGAAGCAGTCCGGAGGTTTTACTCACTTGTTTTGACTTGAAATATACCAAAGATGAGAAAATTGGGTCCAGAAACGAAAAAACCCTTCCATAGTTTGGCTTTAGGTACAGGTCCCTTCACTTTATAAAGGTAATTAAGTTAATGAGCTCATTTGACTGCAGGTTGAGCTAAAATATGGCAGGACTTTTCCGTTCTGGACCTGGTTTTCCATCTCGAGACCATACCTAGTTTATATTTATTTGTGTTTACAGAGTTCCCTTGTTTATCATGAGCGTTACATTCTCTTGGAAGAGTTGTGTTTTGATTTTGTGTTGTTTTTTTGTTTTTTGTTTTTCTTTCTTTCCTTTTTTTTAAGTTTTTCACTTAAAAAAATAATAGGTAACATAAAATCAATCATTTTTTTGGTCTCTTTGAACCAGAAGAAAATTGATTAAAATTAATGAGGTAAACAGGCAACAGATATGGTGATAAATGAAAATTCTTGGAGTAGAGGTCAATCCCAATAAATAAAATTGCTATTTTTTGACTGGTCTGATGTCAAAGAAACAAAAATTGCAAGAAATAAAATGATGTAAACCTGCAATAGAAAAGGTTATGGTCCTAAATGAAAATCTACAATAGAGCGAAGCTGAAATAACCGAACCGTGATGTAGGTAACACTCTTACATATTTCCATCCATCACATTATACAATAAATCTTATCTTTCAACTCAAACTGCTTTTTTTCTGTACACTTTGAAGCCTCTACATGCCAGCTGACGTTGAAACTGTTCCATTTGGTGTTTGTCGTATGAACCATATTGAAAGTGCTGACCCGATGCATATTAATGCGCAAATGTGACAATTTGCAATCAATCCCCATTGCCACTATTTCCCATTCATTTTGCTGAGTCATGACAGAAAGGCCAATTGCATTCATCTTTGTTTTCATTCTTTGAATTCATCTCCACTTCCTTGCCTCCTCGTCATTCATGCGGGGAAAAAAAAAAAAAAAATCCTCATTTTCAAGTTGGTGTGTGTGCAGACTTTGACCCGCATGATCTCCTAGCGTGTTAGCGGCTAGGCCGGCGCGCACATCTGTGAGTCAGTGTGCATTTTGAATTATTGATGACGCCAAAGCGGTCCGCTGGGGGGTGCGGGGAATGCAACACTACTCACACTTCTAATATTCAATACATGTCCGTTTAAAATATTCATGGAGTGCAAAGGATCGAAATCTTTTGACGTTCCGCGAATGGACATGAGGCAACCTTGTTTGATGATGTAATATATATGGATGTTCAATCAGAAAAAGCATGCATTTAAAGTGTTGGAAAACTATAGTATCACCATAAATAATGGCTAGAGGATGTACATCGTATTTACCAAGGTGCAGATGGCGCTTTGATATGCAATTTGACATTTCATGAGCTCACACATTACTTTTTAGATGAAAATTGTAGTTTCAGGAAATGAACGACTATCAAGTTGTATCGGTTTATTGTCGAACGCTACGTAGCAAATTGGTCATCAAGATGTCAAACCTGGGAATGTAGCCCAACATCTGCCAGTGGATAACGGATTTCCTGACAAAACACCTTGACAATTGGTACAGACGGCCTACACAGCTGCGTGCGTAGGCGCTTGAGCTATTCTCCGCACGGTAATGAGGATTGTGTATTTTACTGTATTTTAATTGTGTAAACTAATTTCAACATTCACTATATGGGTACAGCTTTGCTTTAGGTCAGAGATAACACCTGACACTTATTCAGTGCTCTCATTTGCCTGCGTACTGGACACATCATTTTTGACAGGGATGCATACTTCCAAATCAACGTGCGTCCATCGAATGCAACGTTTTTTGACATCGAAATAATAATTATCGTCTGTTCTTTCATTCATAAAAATTTGACCAATTATAGACATTTTTGACAACTTTTGTCCATCATGTTTGTTTTGATCTTGCAGGTCACGTCCCCTTTTTACTCGATATCTCGTTGTTGTTGTGAGATTTCATCATGTTAGTGGCATAATCCCTTAAAAATCCTATTTTTAGGCCCGAAACAACATCCACTCAGTATTGTTTTTTTTGTTTTTGGTATCAGTGAAAAATCGAATAATACACAATCGGTTAGCAATGAGCCAGACAGTAAAACATGAAAACCAAACCCTTCAGAAGATCGAGAAGAGGAACAAAACAAACAGACACGTTGAAGCTAAACACCCAAAGTAAAAAGCGGACTTTTGTGGGTGCTATATGAAGAAGATGATGAGGGATGCTGCATGCAAGTTCATTAAATCATTTAAATGAATTTTACTGTGATTTGTTGATATCGGTTGTTGGTTTTTGCTCACGTCTTGTTAATAAAGTTTGAACCTAAGATTTATTTTGTCCTTTTTACTGTGCAAATTTTGGGACTCCAAACATTTCTGTTACCCATAGCTTTTTAGGATTGCGGGTCTCGGGGACCCAACACTTTCCACAGTTACAACAAGCACTGCTGACTATTTCCAGGAAATAAAATACCTTGTATCTCAATATCTCAATGCCATGCATAGGTGAACATCCAGATTGCCTGCCCCACTGTGAATGAACCACTCATGCGTGTCGCCTTGGGAAATACAAACAAGACACTAACTTGCAATTGTGTGTGTGTGTGTGTGTGTGAGTGTGTGTATTATTCTCATGTCACATCATATCACAAGGCATCTTGTTGTGTATTCGTGCTGGTTGAGTTAAACGTCCAATCTAAACAAAGATAGCGTGCATACGTATTGACGTCTCCTCGGGAATGCACATTTGCCCGATTACTTTTATGCCGCATGTGTTGCTGGGCCATACAAAATGAATATAAATGACTTAAATATGTGCGAAAAGGGCACTTGTGCCGCGCTTCATCCATTCCTGTTCTAGGACTGACTGAGAAATAGGAAAATAATCATAATTTCAGAGAAAATGTGCACTCGGCCTGATCGTGTGATGTCAGAGAAGGCCACATGGGAATTTTGTAGAAAATCATATGAAAATAGTTGTTTTATCACAACAGGCTACATAAAAATAGAGGCTAGGCGACCCGACAATTCAATTTGACCACACACTGCACATCGCAGTTCGCCACCGAGGTCCAATAAGCACCAAAGTGCCAACTTGATGTACATGCATTTGTTTCCAAAGACACTAGAAACACAAAACATTTCAACCATACACATTCTTAAGTTGATCTGTCCAAATTGTTAAAAATGGATTGCTCTGTGCTCTATATTAACGAAACAAAGCAATTTTGGGGATTTCCTTAAAAGCAATGTTTTGAGACTCAAATTATCATACTGTCATACTATACAATGTTATGAGTGCAGCTTCTACAGTAGATTCACATTTTCCACGGCATATGAACAATGAAATACAGAAAAGTACTTAGAAAATATTTTTACACATTTATTTCTTATTAATTATGTTTATGTCAAAGTGGGCATCTTATATATTTAACAATAGTATGATTAACATTAACTGATTAACATTACCACCTCCTTACTTTTGCTATGCTAGCTAGCATAGCAGTTTAATGATATTACAGTTCAAAGAACATTTTAGTTCAGCCTTGAAAAATTATGTTAGCATATTAAAAAACACAGAAAATTTCGAACCCTAATCTGTGTCTTATATAAGATGCAGCAGCAAAAATTGACCAAAAGAAAACTTTGTGACAGATAAATTGCGCCGTATTTTAAGACGCAGGTCGTAAAATCCCATATTTACGAAGAAAAATCATACAAAGAACATATTTTTTATTTTATTGTCATTTAAAATATTTTATAAATGATTGATTACACCAAAATCCTATCGTTAACAGACTGAACATGCCAACATATTTTTAGCATAACACTGACAGAATACCAGAGTAAAATAGCAGTTCAAACTCAAAATCAATACTTCAATAGCTTCTTAGTCTGTCGCCTTTGTTTAAATGATTGATTTTACTGCACATAATTGCTATTTAGAGTCTGAAAGGTACTTTGAAACCACGTGTCCATGCTGGCAATACATTTTTCGGGTTCCACATTTTTAAAAAAAACTCTACCAAAAACCTATGAAGCAAAGAGAACTACCACAAACCAGACCCACACCAAATCTAAACCCAATTGCCACCTTGTAATCTAACTCTTAAGTCAAACAACCCAAAAATTAGACCTTAGCTATACACACTACCTGTAAGGACGATTCATGCACACCTCCCGTGCAATCTTTCCTACTCAATGGAAATTTCCATCTAATCGGCATCTGTATAGCACACAAGCATCATGTCGTTTCACCGTGTTTCCTCGTCTCTTTATGCTAAACCCGCATTATGCATGCAGATGTAGTGCCACAATAGTGGTCTCTGCGGAAAGCAACAAAACACCCTCCCCGAAAAAAATAAACATCCATCATCATTGCCATGACAACTAGGGATAGAGCTGTCAATCAGCCGGGGGTCCCCCTCCCCAAACGCAAAGTCGGCATGTGAAACAAACATGAATACGACTCATCGGCGTCACAGAAGGCATACTGTGTCTGTAGACGATTTTATCATTTTAGCAAACTATCCAGTTTCAAGTTTACTTGCAATAATGTCATTGACATTCAAAAAATTCTGACTTGATAAGAAGGCTAAAACCATTACTTAAGACATGAAAAACATTTTGCTACTGCAATGACCAACCTGTTTACGAGCCCCAGGATTCGTATGGGTGGACGCTGGATTTTGCATGCTGTAACGACAACTTAGCACACAAGTGTCGAACTCAGATTTTGACAGAGTTTTGACACACAGATGTCTATGCTATATTCTTACTTATAATAATTACCGTAATGGGAGTAGCTGGGGGGTAACAAGTGCCTGTTGCAGCTAACAGTGGCTCATGTTAGCTGAGGTTGTTAGGGCATTATTTTCAACAAAACAAGTGAGCAGACTGAACCAACGTAGGAGTCCGTCCTTGTTCACATACAGAATTAATACCAAACCTGAGAGGGTCATGTAAAAGTTATAACTCCAGCTGATTCAATTAAGAGTGAAGCGGTTAGAGAACACGAAAAGGAATACCAATTGACTCTATGATTAATGCGGTCTTTTGAAATATATACACACATATACACAATCTTAAACTTGGTGAAACACGGATGCTTCTCAACTTTGGGGTATTCATGGTAAAATTAACTTGAATTGTGTCATGAGGAAAAGGAAAAAAAAAACTGCTTTGAGGGCTTTCACTGCCTGTGGGAAATCTAAAACACGGCAAACTTAACACACAGCAAATATATAACTTATGGATACAAACACAAGAAAATAAGAAGAGTTTACAGAAAAAGAGGTTTATTCTGTTTTGCTATAGTTTTTACTTTGTTTCCAAAGTGGTGGTGCGTCATACATAACGTAGAAAATATCAGAATTTGGCCTCAAAATTAAGGGTGTGTCTCACACACAGGTGCGTCTTATATTTGAGGGATTAAGGGAGTTTGTATGCAAGCTCCCCAAGATCTTAGAAATCATCCTAATTATCAGGTGTTTGAGAGAGACGGGTTGAAAACATGCAGAATACCGGCCCTCGAGGACTGGATTTTGACACCTGTGCCTTGGCACATACAAAGGTTAGCTTTGACTGCAAGAGATTCGGTGCAGTGAAACCAGCTTGGAGAAAACAAAAAATGAAGTTTTGATTGCCGTGTCCCAGCGTTGCGTACTTGGAAGTTAGAATAAAAATAAACCCCATAAACCTCTCTTCATCATAAGTAATGCCAGAGCTAATTCAGGTTACAGGTTTTAGGCCTATTTATGTTCAAACTCACAGAAATACACACAGGGCCACTTTCTGTCCAGTTGCTTAGCAACAATCACCAAATATAGGTAAGCATGCAAAGTTTGTTTCCTCGAGGTGCCACATTCATACTTGTGATGTCATGGTCACATTTCCTATATTCTTGTTAAATCAAATTCAAATCAAAGTATCTTTTTTACTACTACTGATACAGTTAATAATTTTCTGACTCAAGTGTAAGCCCTCTCGTATTCAGAGTTTTAGAAATGTGATGAAGTTTTCTACCGTCGGTACTCCCCACCCATTCTTCCTGATCATAACCTTTAGACCCCCCCGGCTCCTTTGTCATCCCCCTTTCACCTTTCCTCCATCTTTCAATGCACAAATTCCTTCGCTTCCTCGATTCGCTTCTCTCTCATTGTCAGATTAAACTGTCTATCCTGCTGTCCTCCTCGAAATCCCCTGTTACACACCACCTCGGGCTGTGTGTGTGTGTGTGCGTGTGTGTGTGTCTGTGTTGGAAGGCCAGACACGCTTAGTGAGCATTAAACTGTCACACGTTTTAAAAGGCATGGAGGTGTGCTGTGGGGGAGGCAGCCATGTTGTGATTTAAAAAAAAAAAAAAAAAAGCACTGTCACTTTCAAATTATGGAATTCAGAAGATATTGCTAGTTTCTGTCATTTAAGAGTAAATTACATAATTACGAGAGCATCACACATGTCACACAAGATGTTCCGTCAAAATCTGAAGTTGATTTTTGTGTAATGCTGAGTCATCAACGTTCTGCAGAATCACTGGACTCACATGTGAATGTGATCAAACAATGTCGCAATGTCGTCTTAATTTTGAGCCTTGGTTTAGGTTTTGGCTTATTCCTGTGATTTGAGTTGTGTTCGGGGTCCTTTGTGGAGGTCATGAACATCTCTTTGCCAAGATGTGGGGAATCTTTTCCTCAAGTCTAGAGTTGTCGGTTAGTCATTAAAGTTGTGTAGGTGGTCAGTGAGTAGAAACTTTTTCCATTTTAATAAGCTTAAAAAACTTTTGACATTGCTGCTACAAAGTCTTTTTTTTTATTATCTTTCTCCCTCCTTGAATTGTAGCAAAGCTCCACTCTTACTATAGTCTTATATTATGCATAGGGGCAGCTGCTGTGACCTGGCTCCCATTGTGACTATTCAAGGCATATCTGATTGAAAAACTGCAAGCATCTATCTAGTTTTCAATGTTCTGATGATCAAAACAGAGAGAACTAGATGGAGTACGTGACATACAGGACATGAAGGGAGAACAAAACTTGATTGCGCTTCATGCCCTTGTTAGAATTCTTAAGCCAGATAAACTGCCTTCAAGGACTGGAGAAAAAAGTCGACCAAGTTGGGTAAGTCGACTTTCAAAATAAGTCACCTAAAAATATCTGCCTCGAAGCTCCACCAGAACTGTGTTAACAAAAATAAATCATTAACTTTAAAGATAACCGGAGGTGGCGCGTGACAAGCTGGGTGAAACCATTCTAGTATGAGGGAGAATCTGGCTGAAACAATAATTCAGGAATTATTTCTAAAGGAGTTTTGCATGTTTTCTTATTCTTTTTATTGAAACTCTCAACCACTGTCAAAGAAGATATCATAGGAGTTTTGAGTAGTTATATCCACTTCGACTCACTTTCAAGCCTCGTATATTATTAAAAAAAAAATAGGTTTAATGAAAAAAATGCGACTGTAAGAGATTTTAAAACGATTTGATAGTAGTAGATCTACTGCCTTTGTATGTTCCAATCGGCTAGTTTGGGAAAAACGCCTGATGACCACGAAGAAAAGAAAACTCATCACAAACCTAACTCTTGACCTTAAGGTAAGGCCGCACCTTCTTAAAATGTTAGAATCCGCATTACATCATCATGTTGTCCCTACACGTTGACTGCTAAAACACATTTGTATTCACACAGGACACACACATGGAGAGTGAACATCCTGAATCATTTAGTGGCTAAATGAGTCCCTGCTGACTCCAGCAGTGCTACTATACTCTGCTTGAGATTGCATGTGAGTGATTTTGTGTGTTAGAGCGTGAACGGAAACTTTGTGTGCATGTGTTGTGTCGGCATTGTGCGTCCCCGTTGCAGCGTCAGCATCGCGGGGAAGGAGCCATCGCGGTAAACACATTTTTAATCCAATCACATTAAAGTAAAGTAAAGCGCACCTGACATAAGCCTTCTGCACACATCGCTGCCACCGTACAAAGGAATCGACTTAGGTTTAGAAACAGCGGGGCGACAAACTTTTTTTTTAGTGACATAGGTGTGATCAGTCCTGACAGATTTTAGACCCAGATGAATCAAGTTTTTGCAAAAACCTCAACAACAACAAATATTCAAGATTCAAGAGTTTTATTGTCATATGCATAGTAATACAACAAAATGAAATGTAATTCTTTTCACTTCCTCGAGCAGACTACATTCCATAATCGAGCAAATAATTAAGTAGGCAATAAAACAAAGACAAAAAAAACAACATCTCCTGAAAATGCTACTTCTTATCATGCCTTGTTTATTTTTAATTAAATCCACCCGCTAATCCAACAGCACCTGGCATTAAAATCTAGATAATGAAAATCCTCATTAGTCATAACATGTTTTAATAAAAAACAAAAACAAAAAAAACACTCTTGCTTAACAGACTTCCTTGCACATTTGAGATTTACTCTTCTGATTTTTTTTTCCAATGTATCATTCGGTATTCACCGTAAAAAGGTCTAATCCATGTCTAGTATAAAAGTATTACTTTGGCATTAACTTATGGAAGCAGGCTATGCTGAAATTAGCGTCGGAACTTCAGTTATTGAGGCGGCAACCTTTTCTAGCAGAAATGTCCATTTTACTTAAAAATTTTCCTTAATTTTCCAATTTGACATGTAAAAAAAAAAAAAAAAAAAAAAAACGCTACATAAAAATAATGCTGCTACATCATTTACTATTGATTCTTTATGAAGAATCAAATAATTACTGCAAGGGTGTCCAAAATACAGCCTAGGGGTGTAGTGTAGCCCGCCAGTCATTTTTTAGTGGTCAGCAGCATATCTCGTCTAGTGGAATTCATGACCGGTTTATACACCAGGTCATTAATTAGTGTTTAAATAAGTTGAAAATGCTAAGACTAAACTGACAGTGAGTATGACCATTTGAGCAGCATCAGGTGGTATCATCCTCCATTAAAAGCACATGGGCCAACCCCCCCATCAATGGAGTGTGCACATGCCACAAAAGTGCTCGTTTACGAGCTTGTCACCACTGCATCTCCATAAATAAACAACCGAGTGGGTCGTATCAATAAATGAACAGCGTTTTAGTGGGCACACCCTCACGCAGCCTGTGTTCCAGTGCGATTACACTAAAAAGATCTGTAATTGGTTGTTGCATTCACTCCAACAGTTGCTACTGTGTAAATGTGATTGATTACTGAACAGTTTTGATTCAATAAAATTGAGGCATTAGAGGCTTTTGAGGGAAGCTTTTAAGTGACATTTAAATGTGATAGATATATATTTTTTCATCATTATAGTTATGGGCTTATATTAAAACTTGTAAATGAAATGCAAACAAGAAAAATCTAGACCCAAAATAAGGGGCATGTTTCTGCTAATCAGAAGGCTACATATAGCCAAGATTTGGGGTAAAAGTAGGAGAAGGTTAAATATGAAAATTAGAGAAACTGAGATAGAGGGAGAGGAGGTATATGATTAAAAGCAAGTGCCCTGGGATGGAGCCCTGGAGCACACCATTCTGATAATGACCCGGAATTGAGGCAGGTGTGTTGGTTGAAGGGAAACATCAAAAAACATCGGCTGGATTGTGGCTATTAAGGATCGGATTTGGCTACTCCTGTTATAGATGTTTTATCTGTCAACCTGTTGTAAAAAAACTGATCTGCAGAAGCTTCACAGCGATCTTGATCATCGTGTCTTGCAGCAAGGGAGATGTATAAACCAACCAAGACACTGGCCCCAGATAAAATGAAACCTTAGATTACTAACTTTCCTGTCAGTCAATTTCTTTTAAGGTGGTGCTTAATTTTTGAGAAAAAAAAAAACATTATTACGTAATGGAGGAATTAATTTAAAGGTCTGAACAAATTGCAGGTTGGACAGATATTTTGGACTTCCAAGGGCCCAACATAATTACGCGGTACAGAGAGCTTAATTTCATCCTTATCCCTCCTCCGATTGTTAAGACAGCAGCCATCGTGCTGGTAATGAGAGACGAGAACATTAGAGGGGATGAGCTAAGAAATAAAATATGTGGAGAAGTGGATTGCGAGTGTGTGTGGTATGAGAATTGTGTGTGTGTGTGTGTAATGGTTGTGGAGTAGGAAGCAGTGAGCAGGTCTGCAGGAGAGAGATAAGACCACTTCAAGTGTCACGACAAGACACTACATTGATCTGCGGGAGACGAGGCAAGAAGACGGAGAGGAGGGGCAGGAGGCTAGAAAGGCAGTGTGATTAGTGTGAATAATGGACTTCTAAACACAATTCCACATGCACTTAAATTGTTCTTATAAATGAACTGGGCTCGCTATCTACCTGCCACATAAATAAAACCATTTGCAAAAACCTAGCAGGGGAGCAAAGGAGGCATGAGTATCATATTGTTAACGCCAAGGATATATGACAAGTCAAGTGACTTCACATGGAAGAATTGCTATTGTTATTGCCAATATTTCTCCAAATAGTGGCAGTGTGTCTGTTAAGTAAGAGGCTTTTATTAATATTCAACAATGGGAACAGGATATTACAATTTATGTCGCTTTAGACGGGAATTGAAAATCAGATAAAAAGGACTATTACGGAGAAAGGCGGTAAATGGAAAGAACCAAGATAGACTGGGGGGAGATAACACATTGCACAGATTGTGCAAACATAATGGACATGTCTTAGCCCCTTCTGCATGTACCGTATAAATTTTTGCTGTCTTCAAGATGTCCAACTCTAATGGCCTCCAATGCCATCGCTTCAAAACCTTTTTTAAACAACATTGTCTAATTAACAATAAATGATTTAAACATTATTCCCCAGATGGCAGATTGTCATGGAGGTATTATTTATTTACTGCAAGTAATGCATGTTTGAGCTTGGAACGTATAGTGAAAGGTAGAAAATTTAAATCATTCCCTGCTTGCCCAGTATAAATGGATATTTGACGTCTGTAGCCATCAATGGCAGAGAAGGAAACCTCGAGAGGGTCAGTATATTTAGCATTTTCACTCATCTTTCAAGGCCAACAGAATATTGTGTGCTATGTCTCTGTAAATATGGGTGCTGTGAAAGATTGATTTCCATTCCTCACATAGTATTGCATGTAGGTAATATTTTTGTTATAAAGTGGACCCCCTGGTTACAGCGTCCTTGTCTTACATTTTTTTCATGTTGCAATGTAAAATATTGAGTTTTTGCACCTACTTTGCAACGAAAACAACTTTCTTGCTCTTAGAAAGGTTGGCTGTATTTGTGTGGTTTTGTTTCCATCTGCAAGCGTTTTTAGGTAATTGCACTTACTTTCTGTTGCCATCAATGCCTCCATGCAACGCGTCACTACAATGCTGGTCCGCTATTGGTCGGCCTCACTCGTTTCAAAATGGCGGAATGGTAAAGCATGGTAAAGCATCAACCGTGAGCGGTTACAAAACCATATGTATAGTGCATTTACTGTTTTATTCAAACTTGAATGGGTTAGCCGTGGGTCCCAAGATTGCTAGTTATGTTAAAGAGAGAAGTAAACAGATGATTTATATGGAAACGAAGCTGGAGATAATCAAGAAATACGGATAGCCTAGCCTAGGCTACCCTTACTAGGGAGTATGGGCATAACAAGCGCCGCACGAAGTTAAATATATAAATCTTTTCTATATTTTTATTTATGATGTTTTCTTATTGTATACATGTATATTCTATATACGTAGCACTTACTATACTATTTTGGTACCAAGTTTAAATATGTATGTACAATTTTGTTGTTTTTACCTGGGGTTCTTAAGCTATTTAACATAGGTTTAGATTGCCCGCCATACAGTGAATTCGCCTTACGAGCCCAACCGCGGAACAGATTAATCTTGTAACACGGGGACCCGCCGTATATGTGGAAACACTGCCATCCAATGGTCACAGTTACCACTACAGTGCTCAAATGGTAAGCATTAGTCAAGGGTGTCAGTTACCCTCCATAAAAAAACAAATGTATTTGACAAGAATTACAATTTATTATTGTTACTACTATTCTAAAAGACGAGAAATCATGTCCATGGCATTGGAAGAGTTAATTGGAGTAACTCTATGTGCTCTGCACATAAACAAGAGTATTTTGTTTTTTCGTAGAGAATTGATTGTTAGAAAGAAATGCCAAATCAAACCAATTTTCCCCATCTAATTCAAATATGTCAAAGCATATTGTCAGCAGAGATGACATGGTGCACGTTTTAGCTGGCTCATAAGGATTATATAAATTGTTATACGAGTCACTGAAGGACATCATTGTGGTTATTATGTATTTATTTTTTTGTCGTTACCTCACTGTTGGCCTCTTATGTTGTGCTTGCATGAATTGATTTTGCTAACTTGGACAATGAAGTGGAGGGACCCTCATTTGTTAGCTTAGTGCTAGTGATCTAGCAGCACATGGGCCACTTAGATGTGTTTAAAAGTTTACCAAAAGCAAGGTACAGCAAGAGATTGTTGAGCATAAAGTACATAATTTTATATTAGAAAAAAGCAAACGTCGCCATTAGTTGATGTGGCTATGTTAGCAAGTTGGTCGGTGTTGGTACGGTGTTGGAAGGTTTCCAAAAAAGCGAAATGACTACTTGATAAAGTGCCCTAAATAGCATTTGACCCAGAAATAGTGCACCCGTTTTACCAATATGATCAAATGTGGTTTTTCATTTGACTATAACATGACTTTTGGCAGAAGTACTTGAACGGATTCCAGATCATGGGGTTAAATGTTAAGTGAACTGTTTTTTAGAATCTATGAACATAAACTGGGCTTGTTACATTGTTTAATCTATGTACTGTGTATGTTTAATATATGCGTATATGTGTGAAGTCCACATGTCTGATTATCGGGTCGAATGTGTTGGTCTCTTTCAGCTGCTTGGCTCAGCAGAGCTGCACATCCACAAGGAACCATTAGCAAGGCAATAATTAGACCTGGAAGACTGCTGAGGAGCATCATCATGTACTGCACGGGGTCAACCCAGAGATGTAGGATGGAAAAAACATGTCCTCCAGGTGTATAAAAAGGGCACATGCCTTATACGTAGGAAGTTTTTGGAGACAGAAATGAACTGAGAACTCTTATTTTTCTTGGTAAAGTGAGTTGGCATTTTATCTGTATTATTTGTATATAAGCAATTAAAGTATCTTTTGTGTAACCATTAATGCTCATTCCTATCAACTTCAGCATAATGACACTGATTTTCCCTTTGCCAAAAGAGAACAGACTATTTTTTTTTTCCCAATTTCGTCAAGCCACAAGTGCGGATGATTGCATGCCCTTTACAGGATTATTCTGCACAGTATGTCATTGTATTGTGCTAGAACAGCCACTGAGATAAAGACAAAAAAAAAAAAGTCAGAGAGGTAGCTCAGAAATAGAACAGCGATGACCCCAACACATTCCTTCCCTTTTTTAATTTAATTCACAATTGCAGCCTTTTAAAGTACGGGTAGAAAAATATAGAAGAAGCAGCAGGTTGCGAGTATGCGTTTGATGAACAGGTTGTGTGTAAGGAATCCAGCTGCCGCACATCATCTCATTAGCACCCGCCGTCATGGCAACTCGCATCAGAAGCCAGAACCAGAGCCGGGGACTGTACAGAGTAGTCGGCCTTTGTATACTGTAGAAAGTAACTAATGAGAAGCATTGGAGTCCTATAGCGGATATTAAGAGTACAATAGTGACTGATTCTAATGAGCTCAGCCCAACATTTTTCATATATATATATATATATATATATATATATATATATATATATATATATATATATATATATATATATATATATATATATATTGTGATTAACTGCACAAATGAGAGATGTGTTCGAGGTGTTAAACGCTATATTTAATGCTCATTATTTAGCTTTTACTTGAGCACAGGTAGCCCTGGAAGTACTTGAAGGAACTCCAGGAGGTATTTGAGATTTTAAATAAAATTGCAAAAATCATTTCAAAATAATTATTGAATTCATTATATTTTTCAGGAAAATATATGTTCATAAAACACATTCAAACACAGTAGTTTATTCAATTGCGTTATTTTAAAAACCCAGATTCTCCCCCATACTAGAATGGTTGATCCAACTTGCCACAACTTGCCATTCAACTTGCTTGTTGAATGCTTTTCTAAATATTTATTCGTAATTATTTCTTTTGGAGAACATGTCTGACACTATTGATTATATTTTTGATATTAATAATTAAGGTGATGACTATTTTTATGCACAGATCTCTACTATAATCCCAAATAGGCCACTTTCTGTTTAATATTTATATTTATAATTATGTCTTTTTAAGGTCTGACACTTTATATTGATATCTATTATAAATTTATTAATAAGTTATTTCTTTTTTATACCAAATCTCTTCTATTATTCAAAAGGGGGACACTTTGTTGATTATTCTTTTTGCAATACAAATTAAGAATAAAAAGGTTCTAAAGTTTAATAAATTAGACACTGATATTTCAAGTTATTTTCTTTCTTTTTTTTTTTCCACCCAAAAATATTTTGTGCTGGTTAAGGGGTACTTGGCTGAAAACATATTTCACAAGGAGTACATCACTGAAAAATGGTTGAGCATCACTGCTCGAACCAGTAGTATTGGGTTCCTCCCCTCACTTCAACATAGTTCCTTGGCCACCACAAGGCACAAAAGCATAGGTTCAGTGGAAAAATGACTGGCAACTAGGATTTAAGTGGCAAAACAAATCTGCTACAGAAATCAGCAGTCTTTTATGGAACAAAGTATAAAAGTATTTCAACCAAACAATGAGGATTTAGAGCAATGGGATCCAAATAAAAGTAACATCTCCAAGCCCATCCACCAAAAAATGTTTGGAAAATGGATTACCTCAGATGCACCAGTCATCATTTGAATTTAGTGTATGACAACATTTTGAATAAAAGGCTGTAGCCTGCTGCCCAGCATTCATGGTGGTAGCTTAACCCCTCTTAGCCTCACTGACAAGACTGACAGAGACATTACTAATCCGCTAATGACAAGTGGCTTTTCTTGCCTCCCAACATCTCCCATCCCATTACATTGCCATGCAGTGACTTGACATGAGTGGAAAAATGCTGGACTACTCATGCAAATATTTTGTTATGTGCATAAAACTAAGATAATGTGACTTTTATACAACATTAAATTAACTTTGAGTTAGTTATCCAAAAGGGATTTATTGTCCAATGGGAAAGTGATGGATGATAATCAGCATCTGTTTTGGTAGGTTATTGCAGTGGATTTCAAAAGGGGGTGCATGAAAGGACGTAGGTGAGATTTTAACACCATATCTGCAGGAAATGAAGTTTGAACTGAATGTATAATAGTGATTCTATCTATCTATCTATCTATCTATCTATCTATCTATCTATCTATCTATCTATCTATCTATCTATCTATCTATCTATCTATCTATCTATCTATCTATCTATCTATCTATCTATCTATCTATCTATCTATCTATCTATCTATCTATCTATCTATCTATCGTTTATCTGGGGGCTTTGGATCTTTCACCCTCGCCTATATATATATATATATATATATATATATATATATATATATATATATATATATATATATATATATATACATATTTCACTTAGCAGAACACTCAATTTGAATTTGGTGAGGAAGCCATCCATTTTGGTCTGAAGCAGCAATTAGAAGGCTCATTTCACAATCTTGCTCTAACTTGTCCATGTGAATTTGAATGTGATTTGTTGTTTGTCTATGTGTGAATTTTAATCAGCCCTGAGTCTACCCCGCCTCCCACCCTAAATCAGCAGAGACCCTAATGAGGCAAGGGCTATAGAAAATAGCGATAGATAATTGATAGTGAACATTCCCTATTAGTCGAAACCCCGCATGAACCCTTTTAACCCTCCTCAGCCGCAACTAGGTAACTTCAATTACAAAAGGGAAGATTGACTGTGTATGAAATATGCAATGCTCCTCTTTGTACATGTTTGTCAAGTTCAAGCAGTTCTGCCACCAGCGACGTCTCTGGCGCAGCATCCATTTTGGTTTTCTTTGATCATGTTTGTAGCCCACCCCTTTAGCTGCAACTTTACTGGACCCCCCGCTATCTCCACAAAACCGCCGAGACGAGCACAGCGTCTCCTTGACTGGCACCCACTGTGTTGTTCGGATGAATGCGAGCAATTAACGGACTCATTTCGAGGGTGGGTGGGGCTTGGGGGGAAGTTATAAACGAGGGCTTGAATCGGTTTCACGCTGCGATTCTTTCGCGAAAACCATGTGTGATAGGTTGTCTGGTGACGCATCTCAAGCATTTGATTTGACGCATCTCAGTCATCACAAGTCACTTTTAATCACATTCTAATGAGGTTGTGTTTGTGTGCGAGACAGTCGTTTTGTGTTGGCAAAACTGGGTTGTGAGTTAGCGCAGCATGAGGCCAAGAAGAGCTGCCTTCTATATTTTTTCAGTCCTCGTTTGGGTTTCTGTGTGTGAAAGATGATTTCATGTGTTGTAATAAACTGGCCTCCATTTTGTGCAAGTTTCGAGGATTTTGTTTTGGGGAGTAGGTGGTTTAGGCTTTGTCTGACACCATGGTGCTAAGTCAGAAAAGGGTGGAGTTTCCTCTGCAGGCAGTGGATGAGATCCTGTAGGATTTCAAGCATCACCTGGTCTTGTTCACAATTGACGGAAAGAGAGACACGGACTCTGTATCGGTCTGGTGGTGAAGAAGGGGCTTAGACAAAAGGCAAAGTGCTCAATTTACTGGTCAATCTACAGCCCTCTGTTCATAGGCGGTGGATCATGAGCGAAAGAACAAGGTCCCAGATATAAGTGGCCCTAATGAGTTTACTCTACAGGGTGTCCGAGTTCTCCTTTAGAGATAGGGTAAGAACCTCTGTCAAATGAACAGGCTCAGAGTATAGCTGCTGCTCCTCTGCATTGAGAAGAGCCAGATGAGTTGAGCTCGTCCCACTGTGAGGATGTCTCGGGGATGACCACGAAGACCCTGGAGAGACTATGTCTCCCAGATGGCCTAGAGCTTGACTTAGTGGCAAGAGAGAGACAAGTCTAGAGACTCTCTGTTTAAACTGCTGCCTCTACCACCTGACTTTGGACAAGTGTAAGAAAATGGCTGTATGCATGGTTTAGGGGTTGGTATTAGGACTTGGGATTCACATTGTTGGAAATAAATTACATTTAAGTGTGGAAGGTGGCGTTAATAATTGGGTTTAAGGTTCTAGGAATATGGGGATCAAGGGCCATCAAGGACGTTGACAGTTTTGGTGTTAGTTTGGATATGTAATTAACGGTTGGGCCATACAGTATGACTAGAGGTTAGGGGTTAAGCGTTTGTGTTGGAGTTTAAAAAAAGGAAGTGACAATATTTCTCGATGATGGTATTATTAGGATGATGTTAAAGGTGAGGGTTACAAATTAGAATTAGGGATAAGAATGAAGTTTAGGGTTTCTGAGCTGGAGCTAGATTTTTGGGTTAGCATTATAGTTAAGGTTAAAGCGTTATAGTTAAGGTTGTGACTAAAACGTGGGTTTGTATCAAAATAACAACTTTCTTGGCAGCTAAAGGTGAATAGTTAAATAAATGGAATTTGTTGGAAATGTTTGCGTGTAGGCCTACTTGGAAGATATGTAAATACGACCAAAAACATATGCAGAATGGCAGGATGAGCAGGGACCACTAGAACAATCTTAGATCCCCTCACCCACACATACACACATCAAAGGACAAACACTTACATGCTTGTGACAGGCTTTCCTTGCACACAGGAGCACACACACAAGCATGTCGGGCGGCGGCGTGTACCTCGACAGACGGGAGCGGGGAAGTCCCAAACAGCCGTGTTCCCGGCATTGAGCACGCATGTAAGCGTGGCGTGGCCGTCCAAGACGTAGCCGGACACGCAACTGTAGCGCACACTGTCTCCGACAGCGAAGCGCCCGCCGCCACTTAGCACCGCTTTAGGCGGGACGCCGGGATTCCCGCAGGACGTACTGTGGAGCTCTGCGGGAAGAGACGATGAGATAGGCAGTCGGTTTAACCAGGCAGGGTATCACTACAGCTGCAAATTTATAGTCATAGAAGAGCACAATGCATCCCTTTGGAGTGCTTATAGATTTCAATTAGCAAATGGTTGATGAATGGAATGCAACTCAGAGGAATGCGGATCTTGTATAAGATGTTGCAAGATTAAAGGCAGTTCCAATTTGACCCAAGGAGGGAAAAACAAACAAAATTCTCACCTTTTTTCTCCACGCAAGTTCAGTTTAGTTTTCAGAAAGCACTCATAATACAACAACATATCCACATTCAACCATGCAGTACACAACAGGGACATAACCATAACGTTTTTAAGTGTAATGTGTCAAATTAAATGTTAGCATTAAGCTAGTAGGCGTTTGTCAGATAAAAGCACATAGCTTAGTTAAAGAATGTTGTGTTTAACATGTCTATATTTTGCAACTTTATCATTGTTTTGCATTAAGTATAAGTTTTACATCAACTGGAAATTTGTGGATTAAATATTAAATGTGTTTAAAAGGCACGTAAAAAGAAATTTTCACTTTGGGCTAGACACATGTTAGATATATATTAGATATATCTGATTTTCTTTTATCTGGAATATTGCTTTATAGGGAGGTCACTGTAATTGGAGATAAAATAAATATGGTATTAACTTTTGGCCCATGTTTAAAAATCAAGTGCATCCTGGTGCTATACATTGATTCTCTGGGTGCGTGAAGATACTTTAGGGGAGCAAATGAGGCAGGGTTCCTGCAGGTACCAGCACATCTTTTTGATTCCTTTTTATTGCTGTGGCAGCAAAAATACAGTAGCTGTTTTTTTTTTTTTTTAAATTAAGAGAAAATTAATTGGAATGTGAAACACAATATTGCTTGGTTGTGTAAAACACAGTATTCATTTATATTGTTTGTTTTTTTTACAGATCCTCATTATTAACACCATTTTTCAGCCGACTTGCCCAAAAAAAGTTGGACTTGCCAAATAAAATACACTTGGTGATACCGCAACAAATGTAGTTCCAAAGTTTAATTTATTAGACATGAAGTCCTTTTTTTCCTCAAAAACAATGCTTTGCCCTAGTTTTGGTGGGTGGGGGTGTAACTTGCCTGAAAACATATTTCACATGGGGTTCTGCTATTGAATAAGATGACAATGGTAAGTAGCAATTTATCTTGATGGTTTTGATGAGCACCATGAATGAGGCCCCGTGGGAAGTGAGACTTTCACACACTGCCAACAGGAGACAAGGCCCGTGAAGTCGAGCAGATGTTTGCCTCGGCGCGCCGTCGTCACGTGCCGGCGTCTCTGCCAGCACAGACCACCGCGTCCTGCGAGAGCATTTGTGCGCTCTCCGGTCGTGGCGGCCAGATGCCAAGAAATGTTATTGAAGTTTTTTTAGATTCAGTCGCCGAGGAAAGCGCGGTCGCTGGGACGGAACTGACTCGTCTTTCAGCTCCCTGACAAGTTTTTCAGCTCTGTCAAGGTGCAGGATATGTTGAAAGCAAATGGTCTCCTGAGAGCAGGCACCATTATGAAAAGCAGAATCCCTCGGCGCAAGTCAGAGATGTCAGATGTCATCAAGGAGGGAAAATGGGGAAGGGAGTGAAAAGGAGGTCTAAATCGGTTGCCGGATAAGACATCCAGAGCTTCTGCGGCATGGGAAGAATTTTCAAGTGTTTTTGGTTGCGTCTGCTGCCGTGCTCTGCCTATATACAATGATGACAAAATATTTCACAATAAAGCTCAGCTCTTTTGCTGTTGGATGCTAAACAAAGAGCAAAATGATCCATGCAGCAAAGACACATTTACCAGGTAGGAACTAACAAGGATGGGCCAGAAGTACAATCAACTACATGGGGAGAATGCAATCCCTGCCAAGCTTCTCCATTATAGCTAAGCAGGAAATGTTGTGAGAGTTCAGGCATTGCTTCATATTAAACTGTACCAGAGCAATAAGTGTATGACTTTAACGGCCTTGGAACTATTTTATCTTGAAGCTCCTCCTGGAAGCATGGTATCGTGAAAACGCTCACCTTGATCATCTTTTCCTCCCAGAGCAGCTCTTGATGGCGACATAGTTGCCATTCTGTTTTTTTTGGCTAACTTGTTTTAACTTAGAACTTATGAATGAATTCAGCTAACAAACAGCCGCTCAGAACATATCTTTTTTTGTAAATTGGGGAGTGTCTCCACGTTCTAATGTCTGGTATATGGGAAACCCCTTTTGGAAATACTCAAAAAGTGTGATTCAAACCAAAAGGGAAGAATTCCTGTGTCTTTGCCTTAATGGATTATTGAGACATTTTTGCGGGTCTATTATCAAAGATATGTTTCGCAAATTTTTTTTGTTTATAAGGACCAGCACCACCAGAAGGCATTTTCAAATAACCAAAAGGGCAGACTTCCTGTGCCTTGAGTTTTTTGTTTGATCGGGTATACTGAATTTCATCTTTCAAACTGGCTTTGGAAGACACATTTTCCAAAAGTTGACATGTATATTCATGTATATTTTTGCACATATATGTACATTATAAATAACATATTCTCCATCACAAACTCGAAATACCTCCAAATCAGATGTAAATTCTCAGCTGGAGCCGTGCTGCATTTTAAGTTAATGATGTATTTCCCTCAAGATGCATTTACTGGGGCATATGTTGCTGGCAGATGTGTACTGTATACACATTAAACCATATATGCGCACCGGAGGGCAAGCGGGAGTCAGAGAGGGAGGACGCTACGAGCCATAAAGCAGGAGGCTGATGGGAGAACGGGGACCAGCTCTGCTCTTACAGTTTCAGCGTGATTGATACAACGATGAAAGCGTGCGGACAGATAGGATTTAGGGAGGTTGGGCGATAGGGGGGCTACTGGGGTGATGATTGAGGGGGAGACAGGGAAGGAGACAGATGGGTTTTGTTGAGCGAAGAAAAAAAGATTTTGTAGTGATCTCGGAAGCTCTTAAGCTGAGTGGGTAAGTGTACGACTAGCGGTTATCACCAAAGCAGTAAACGTCAACAGCTTAACATACACATATTTCAGCGAGCACAGACACCAGAGGCAACATTAGTAGCAAGTTAGTGCTAGCAGTTTTAGCATTAGCCTTCCTCATCCAAAAGAGAGGAATTTCAGAACCAAAATGAATGCCTGCAGACTAGTGCTAGCAATTTTAGCAGTGCATCAGAGCAAGTATTAGCATCAGCAAGGTAGCACTAGAAAATTTAGTGTTAGTCCTGCTTGTCCAAAAGTGAGAAATTTCAGAGCCAATGTTAGTGTTGGCATGTCAGTGCTAAGAGTTTTAGCATTAACCCTCAATGTCCAAAGGAGAGAAAATTAGAGGAAATTAGTGCCAGCAATTTTATTTTATTTATGCCAGTCTTTAGCATTAGCCTTCATTGTTCAAAAGCCAGAGGTCTTAACGATTTTTTTTAAATTAATTATTCTTGTTTGAACAAATATGATTGCTGTTATTTTTATTATCATTATAATTATTGCTATTGATGTTGTTATTATGTATTGCAAATGTAAAACAAAATGTAGTTTTTGCTAGCAATTTTAGCATTAGCTGACCTTGCCTAAAGATGAGGAATTTTGATTTTAAATCAAGTTGAATAAATTGCTATGGAACAATTCTACCTCCAAAGTCAAGTTACTGTCTACTTAAATAAATCAATAAAGAATGTTACATTGTTTTACCGGCATTTCAGTTATCCTAATGAGAACTTGTTGCTATAAATGAATGCTTGTTTTGTTCTTTAATATTAATCCATACGTCAGTGGTTAATTACCATGTAACATATGGTTAATTACATGCAAATAGATGTAAGTACAAGAACCCCTGCCGAGGAGTCGGTGGGCGGCGGCCACTGATTGCCATCACACAAATTAACGACTTTTGGATCGCTCATTTAACTCACAGGCGCCTCGCTATTGTTGTCGAGTCGACGCTCATCAGTTGCCCGAGACGTCCCTCCCTCCTTTCTCGAAAAGCTTGCGCGATATGAATAGCATCCATTACTCGTCTAATGAGGGCCGCCACGCTTAAAACCTTTTTTTTTTGGAAAGGAGAAAACGAGGACGTAATTGACTTAATGGCGGGATAAATTTGCCTCCAAACGAGTCTCGGCTGCAGACAAACCACTAAAAAAGAAAGGAAATGAACATACTTTTATGTACAGTAATTAGTTTGGTTCGGGCTTCTCTGTGGAGTCTTTTCGCGGAAATGCTTTTGCTAAAGACCCCTCGCCGACCCCCTTATCTCAAAACACACATACTCGCAGGGTCATCCATCATTGTAGCGGCCCACTAGTGATTGGATGTCGGGTTGCGACCTGTTGGCCTATTGATTTTGTACCCCGCGGCGTTGGGTGTCGGGATGCTTGTGGTGGTTTCTGGTCCTATCAGAGACACATTTAATACTACACACGCAAGGAGCTATTGCCACTTTGCTTTCATCACTTTTTCATTTCGACTTCCATTAAATTACATTCCCTCGTTCCAATCCTTTGATCTGTCTCATTCCAAAGGACCCAAGAGGTTCATCTTTCACAATTTTTTAGCAATATTTTCAAGGCTTTTCACATTTGGGGTTTTGGCAGGTTTGAATTTACACTTCTGTACACGTTCAGTACAGAAGAAAAGCCAGAAGAAGAGACAGAGAAGGTCCCCAACCTAAATCCAACAACTCTCACGCAAAGCAGTTAAAATGAATCTGAATGTTGAAAAAAAACTATTAGCCTGTCTTTGGTGTTACAATTTATATGCTATCTTGAAGCTAACATTCTCCGAAAATTACGACATACTGTAATCCCCCCAAAATGCGCTTTTTTTAATCCAAAAATGAACACCGAAAGTATAGGTGCACCCTATAAACCGTATCTTAAATAGTAGATTCATGTGTGAGCCACATAAGCAAAGTTTTGAGGCATAGATATGCGTTTTTTGACCATATTCTTACTGAACAATAATTACCGTAATGGGAAGAGTTGGAGGGCTGATATCAGTTGGCTATAAGCAACAAGTGCCTGTTATTGTCACATCCAGTGTCCCTAATGAGTTGTCCTGTGTTGCAGATTGGGGAGCAGAACCATTCGCCGCACACCTGCTCCTCATTCTAATCAGAGGACTATTTAGGTGCGGTCAGAGGTAGAGGGCGTCGCTGGATTATTGTATCTGCAGGCTTCCAGTGTCCATGACAGTCCCTTGACTCCTAGTGCTTTTAACAGAGCGTTTTTATTTGTTACTTTTTCTCCTAGTCTCTTGTCTGCCATTTGGTTAGCACTTTGCTTTGTTTCTTTGTATTTTTGGCGATGTTCTCCTACTGATTCTGCCCCCAAGTCTCAGTAAGTTACTTGCACTTTTTAAGTTGTACTTTGAGTCTCTTTATCATCTTTTTGTTGTACTTTGAAGAATGTTTGTTTGAACCCCACGCGGTGCGTGCTTTTTGTTTTTATTAAATCTTTTTGCTACACTGTTTCCTGTGTGTCCTGGGGTTCACAATCAACCTGTCCGAGTCATGACCGTGACAGTTGCTGCTAACAGTAGCTCGTGCTAGCTGAGGTTGTTTTGGCATTTTCAATAAAACAAGTCAACTGATTAAACCAACGTATGAGTCCATCCTTGTTCACACACAGGTAGGCCTATATTACTATAACAGAGAGGATCGTGTAAAAGTTATCTCTCCAGCTGATTCAATTAAGAGTCCACCGGTTAGAGAAAATGGAAAGGTATTCAATATGACTTGTTTATTTGTTGCGGTCTTTTGACATATACACACAGTCATAACATAAATTATTTATGGTAATGTGAACTTGAACCGCATCGTGAGGAAAAGGAAAAACAACTGTATGGAGCGAATTTGTTAATGGCGAGGCATTCACTGACCACTCTGTGGCAAATCTGAAAAACACTTAAAAATGTGCAGCAAAAATATAACTGATGGATATGAATACAATATGAAGTTTACAAAAGGTGAACATTTTGTTTTGCTATAGGTTTTACATTGTTGCCAAAGTGTTGCTGCGTCTTATACACAGTAGCATAGAAAATACCAGAATTTAACCCCAAAATTAATGGTGCATCTTATACAGTACACGGGTGCATCGTATATTTGGGGAATTACGGCATTCATTTCTCTTCAGTCACATGTGTCAGTTTTTTAGTGTAACAGCTTGAAGCAATTATGCTTTATCGCTTTTTGGACAACTTAATTATTAAATATTTGTCCACAAAAAATCAACACACACCTGTTCTAAATTAATTATAAATACATAAACCGTCCTCTTTCAGGATTACAGTAGAGATCTGTTCACAGAAATAAATGATTATCAATAAATATTTGTCCAGAAATAGAATAAATTTAAACCATCTATTTGGGGGATTGCAGTAGAGATCTTTTCACAGAAATAAATCATTAACTTAATCATTAATGCATATTTGTACACAAAAACAACATAAAGTGTCGGACCTGTTCTAAAAGAAATAATAATTCTAAAAAAATATGTAGAAAAATGTTAAAAATAAACCATCCAAATTTGAGATGTAGTTCTCTAACCTCACATATAATATGAGAGTACTGTATATGGTTAGCTTTGATGTTACAATCTTCCTAAATCTTGAAACAATAATTGTTGCAACACAAAGCAAGAAAAATATATGCATAGTGTACAACAGTATCCGCAAGCATTTATTTTTCCTACTACTGATGAGGACCACGCCTTTGTGTGTGCAACTTCCCCCCCCCCCCCCCCCCCCCCAAATGTGCAGTGTTACGATGCCTCACAACTTTACATTGTGAAAGTAAAGTTGTCTGATGTTTCAGCCTGAGTTTGCGGACATTTCATCGTTCCATCACGACACTTTATGCGGGTGCCAGCAGCCATGCCAGACACTCGCCGGTTTACTACCGCACGCCCTCAATTATTTATCCTCACCTTTTCTTCCTCCCTAATTACTCGCTCCGTCTTTCCATCTCTGCCTCGCTCTTCCTCACCCCTTGCGCACCCCGTGCATCCCCCTCTGGTCCCCCATAACCGCCATTCCGGTCTCAGTCGCTTCATTACAAGCTGCTGCTTTTATGGCCCATCTGTAGACTGATCTGCATTTTTCACACACACATAGATACGGAGTGGCTGGGCGATAGTCATCTAACCTCTACCACATACAATCAAGCTAGTACTTTATCTGGACTTTTGTTTCTCCCTAGATGCGCAATTACAGTTATGGGTAAAAAATAATGATAATAGTAATAAAGGAATCATGCAAGAAATGTAAGACCATGCTTAATCCCTGGGGGAAATTTTGTCCCAACTCTGGCTTTATGTTTTTGATGTGTGATACGAAAACAAAAGCAGGCAAAACAAAACACTCCGAGGCTAAAATATGGCATAGTTTGTCACAACATGACAACTTTCAATATGCCATGCTGCCGTCCCTTCTAAATGCTTACAAATGGGCGGTCCAGAGGGACACCCTGTAGGTGTAGAATTTAGCCCATGTCGGGCTCATTTACTGCCATTCAAAATTGGAAATATGGACATATTTTTGGACATATATACCAATTTTGGACATATTGAAAACCCAACGTTATATCATGCATTCCCCCCTATTTTTGCATCAATACTTTCATCTCGAACCCTAAGAGGGTGCAGCAGAATGTTTTTGTTGACACCCCAAAACCACCAGGTGGCACTAGTGGCCATCTTTTTAACATTTACAAGCCTTTTAATGACTTGATGATTGGCTAAGCCTAGACTCCCAGTGAAAGTCCCAGTGACTCCCCTTTTGAAAGTCTTCAAAAGTCATAATAATCTAGTTATGACATAATAAATATTACTATTTCAGTTTCAGAAATATAAATGTACAGCATAGTTACTTTTGTTATCGCATTTTCACAATTGTACATTTTTGTACAAAATACACGGCTATATACTGTATGTGTATATATATATATATATATATATATATATATATATATATATATATATATAAAGAGAGAAAGATAGATAGATAGATAGATAGATAGATAGATAGATAGATAGATAGATAGATAGATAGATTTATATTTGACGATGTTATGACACTTTCAAAGTCAGCCCAAGTTGGGTGATAATAAGGCCAGGCGAGTGAAAACTCGACGGACACCCAGCGGTTAAAATAGATTTTAGTACGATGGATGACAAAGAAAAAAAGAAAAGATATTCACTGACTTGGGAAGTTTTGATTCACCTCTGTCAGCACCATCTTGGATTAAAGAGGAGTCAACTTCGTTCTCCCCCCTACCCTCACCCGGCAGAACAGATACGCTTAAACAAAGCTCAAGGAACGCATGAAAGATCCATTTAACATGTGTGACGGATGAATCCAGCAGAAAATCCATTCCAAGGCATTTGCCATAAAATCTATCAGATTTGGAGGGATATTCAAATGAGGAGCGTTCATCTCCTCAACCTGTTCTTTGACTCAATCTTCTTACAAGAAAAATGTTTTCCGTCCGTTACATTCATAAATTGCTTAAGTTCACTCCTATTTAAGATCATTTGTCAAATTGTATTATCGCAAGTGGGAAAATCCTAGTTTAATTTGATTTTAAAAAGTGAACTCTCTCTGGATTTACATTCACAAGTGGTGATCTATTCCAGTTTTGCGGCCTTTAAGCCAAATGACAAGGAAAAAAATCTTATGGCAATATACATACAGATAACGTGGGCCTAGTGTTACTGTTTCACCTTAATCACATTTTAGTAATTTGACAAGGGGCATGAAATGACCTGAAAAGAAACATGACATGAGCAATTCAAACGCTTGTATATACTGGAAAAACACAACACAAACAAAAACATGTTGATTAATCAAACCGGTTTTCTCACCAATACGATTCTATTGCTTGTTAAGTTGAGTTTGGAGTGCTAACGTTGACATAGTGAAGTATCGTAAATTTGGCCTGCCCTGAAAAATTGGTGAATATATATATTTTTGTAACGTAACAGGCAATTAGACAAGATGGAAAAATTGAAGGGTTTTACTGGTTTACTCTAATTTGACAAAGTTTCCTAGGTTTTGAATAGGTCATTTCAATAAAATGCCATTTTTCTCCATAACTATGGCTCAATATTTTTTTTTTTAGAATATTTTGTTCAGTTATTTATTTATTTTTCCTGTGTAATACTCACAAAGTAGCCCATTCCAAACACGCTTAATGTGTTTAGGTTGCTAATCACATCAATAATCGATAACAAAACTGACCTTTTATCTTTTACCAATGTTAAAAATGTTATTTTTTATAAATGTATTTTTGTTTACGTCTAAACATTAAGGATGGGACATGTACAATGAGATCTCATGAAATGAGATTACCATAACATTTTTTGGACACAGCACAGCACAATATTTAGGCCTTGTTACCACTAAATGTGGTGAGAAAGCCAGTCAATACTTCAAAATAAACTTTCAAAATAACAGACGTGAATCAAAAAAAGCACACTTTGATGCTCACATTTTGAAAGTTGCTACTGATAACTTCTGAATACAACAGGCTGAGTCAAATGTGTCTTCTGTGGGTATGAGGTTTACTTAACTTAAAATCTCAGAGTTTAAATTATATACTTTAAAAATATATAGGTTGTTTTTCCAGACAACATGAATGAAAAATATTATAAAAATACCAATCACCAAAGACAACACTGGTTGCATGCATTTTGTTGAAATAGTGCAGCTGCCACTGATTTTTCAGCCTGCAACAAAAGTGTCTCTATTGTTTACATTATTTTAAATGACATATTTTGCGGAGATTGTGTCTAGCTCACTCTCATGAGACTTCTCATCTTGTTAAATGTGTGTCTCATGTCATCCTTAACTAAACCTGTATAATAAATGTAACATTTTAAATTGTTAACTATAACCCTGTTTTTGGCCCACCCTACAAAGCTATGCTTTTTTTTTTAAGTTGGCAGTGCAAGCAAGTTTTTCTAGTTTTTCACTGCATTGTCAAATGTTTAAGGCACACCCTCCAAAGTCCTTCAATATATTCACAATTCACTCGCACATTTCCACTCCAGAGGCCTGTCCCCCCCAAGAACCTTCACTGCCTTCTCATCCCACCATGCATCGAGTTCAAAGTACTGCTTCGCGCTTTCAAAGACTTCCACAAACACCTGCACTCTTCCTACCGCTCCGTCCCGTTCTGTCACTTGAGGTCTACGAATACATTTCGGTTACATTGGGATTGTCGCAATCTCTTGATTTTTCACAGATGTGCAAAATGGTGAAAATTTTCAAAAGGAAAAGAAATAATGGATAAAGGCATTTCACTCAAGCCACATGTCTGCTCTGTAAACAAATAGCCTATGCAGTTTCGCTCAGTATTTGGCTAGCAGACAGCGTTATTAGCCACTCTACTTTTAGAATAACTTATTACATACTGTGTTAACTAAATCAGTGGTCGTGCACACCTTACGCCAATGTCAGGACCAGGAGTTTTATCAACTTTCAAGAAAACAGTCTAGAGAGGGAAAGAGTATTTTTTTGCTTCATGCTTTGAATTGGGCTACATCTACATTGTCAAAGTGTGCGGGAGATCTAAACTTGTCAACCACATTTTTTTTCTTCATCAAATGAATGATTAATGTGATTGAGATAATTAATAATTAAGATTTATGATTAAGATAATTAATAAGTAACACAATGTTTTATACCTTCTTATTTAGGTGAAAATATTCAAAATATTGGTGTTGATGTTCCAAAGCAATGTACATGTACATTTTTATTATTTTCAGCATCAAACGGTTCACAAATGTTTCTAGCTTGAATAAGGATTGACATATTTAGTATACTGTATATACTATATATGTAACGGAGTGTTAAATGTGTTTTTTAAATTATGGCGTAAGTGACGTAACGGCACAGTGTTGCACCTGTAGCGGTCTGCAGCCATGCAGTTAGCACTGCGAGGAGAATGTACTGGGTGAATCGCATATTGTTAATGGTCTGGATGAATGTGCAATTATGCTTCATTATTTAAATTTGTGGTTCATATGCTGATGTGTGGTGTGTTCGGATGGTTTTCATGGTTGTAATGAAGCCACATGTTTATTTTATGTCGTCATTAAAGCAGTGTTTTGTTGTGTGAAATTTTGTTTTCCCTCCATGTTAGAGTGGTTCTCAATTGAATCTGTGCAGGTGTTTGAAGCACTGTCACACCAGTACGTTTTACCACACTGTATTGAAGGTAATGTTGTTGACTTTGCTTTATTTAGTTTTCCGTGACGTTTTTCGTGTTCTAAGTTTGGCGTTGCCGTGTTTTTGCCGTGAGTGCGCAATTGAACGAGCCTGTGTGTGTGCGTGTAGTTTTATGTTGCAACGTGTGATACGTTTAGGGACGCTCCTTTCATTAGACTGTTTTTATAATATTTTGTCACAATGTTACAAAAAAAAAAAAATCTATACAATCACTGTGAGTGGACTTATGATTGAACCACTGTCTCACCAGTGCCGTTTTGTCACACTGTGTTGCAGTACAATAAAGAAAAACACCCAAAATCCCCCTGAGTGTCAATGGAGAATTGAAGCAACTGGGGTGTGAAGCTGCAAACTGCCACCTCCATTATATATATATATATATATATATATATATATATATATATATATATATATATATATATATATATATATATATATATATATATATATATATATATATATATATATATATATTAGAGATCAGCCAGGGAATTTGACCTATATCTTATCTCCCTTTTTTTAATCTGAGTGGCCGATATGAATAAATCAATGTAACTGTGTTTAAGGCTGATTCAATGCGATTTTTTAATTTTCAAATAATGCTAAGAAAATAGTTTCTATTGTTAAATGATTGCTGTGTTTCGATTAAGGATTATATTTTTGTTTGTGTAAAGGAAAGGTTTTGCTGTTTGAAGTACATCCGAGTTTACTGATGACGTTTCCGGGTTGCAGACGGCCGCGCTCATCCACAGCGTGACACCATCCTCCGTGAATTATCAGGCAGGAAAGCCGTAAGTTTCATTTAATTGTATTTCACACATATGAGTATCGATTTTAAGGTATATTTTCATCGTTTTTCCAATAGAAGTACTTCTGTTTTTTCCAATTACGCATTTCCGTTTCCGGGTTTGAGTCTTATTTTCTATTTTTGTGTTTCATTAAACATGCTTTAGGCATATCAATGAAGTTCAGTTAGCATGATTCAATCAATAATTGAGAAGAATTGAGAGCCTAAGCGCCATCTAGTGTACAAACTCATAAGTGAGTATGAGGGGTTTGGTTTATAACAGTTCCAGTCATAAAGCAGTCATGTAACTGAAATTTGTGTGCAAGTCTATCTCTGAAAACTATTCAGAATCAATATCATTTTAATTCAGTTATTTTGTTTTTTAAATATGTCTGTGTATTACTGAAATACAACCTGAAGTGTTCATTGTGAATGCTGTTTAAGAAAGTAGTTTCAAATGACTATAGCTATCAAGAGCTTTTTTTTCTACCACTTTTTGACATATTGTGCCATTTTAAAATGATTTAGAGTGTAATCACACCTAGTTTGCATCTATATACATCCATCTAAAAGCGATTGAAAAGCTCCGTCGGCAAACTTTTTCAGCAGTTGGCAAAACTTTGTAATGATTTTTTTCCCCTTTCAGTAGACGTGACATTTTGTGCTTTCAGCTCTAATATTTGTGATATATTAGCAGTATTGACAGCGGGAGGACGTCTGTCTCCTTTCACTTTTAATAAAGTATCCGCTGAGCTGTCATTCAGATGTGTGCTCAGAAGCAAATTCTTCTAATGCCCGACAATGACGGCTGAGCTCACGCTCACACTAACACAAACACAAAAAGGCACAGGCAATGAGATAATGGTATTATTGAATGTGTGGCTTTTAAATGAGAAGATAAATGTGGCAAAGAGCCAGTCGCTTTTGAAAAAATAAGATGACAAATTCTACACAAACAGCCTTAGCGTGGTAAAATTAAGCTGTTTAATGATGATCACGCTGGGAAAATGTCAACTAAAAAGATGATAGACAAATTGGAGTGGGTGAAGTAAAAGATCAACAGACTTCCTTAAATCCCATATGAGATCTGTTTTAGAAGCAATTTAAGCAGGGCTAAGCGACAAAGACGTTTACCAGAGGGCATATTGTATGTACAGTTTTTTTTTTTTTTTTTTTTTTTATTAACTCGCCTAAAATGGGCACATGAGCCCAGTTTTTTGGTGCTTTTTTTTGTTTGTTTGTTTGTTTTTGGTAATATTGTCAAAACCTTTCACCATTCACTTGTCAACATTTTAAAAAGGGATGTTCAGAGCCACTTTTTATTTATTTTTTAGTATGGTATCAGTACAAGCACTCAACTCTTGAAAAGTCACAAATGCATATACAAGGTACTGAGAACACTACTTCTTTTGATTCAATAAATTGCCCTAAAAAACGTTTGATTCTTCTAATTTGTTATTAATATTAAGTGGTTGTAAAAATGTTCTAGGATAAGGGACAATATCAATACACTCTATTGGTACTCGATAATCCCTATTTTTAAATAGTATTTTCCAAGTTTACTGTTTTTTTTTTGTTGTTTTTGTTTTATTGCCTTCCTTATCATTTGCTCGATAATGGAATGTATTCTGCTTGGGGAAGTGAAAAGAATAAGAATTTCATTGTGTGGTATTACTATGCATATGACAATATGAATCTTGAATCTTGAAGTTTAGTCTGTAAAGTTGAACCTCCAACTATGAAATAAACTTTTTTTGAACTCATTGAACGCACTTCTATGTTCAAATCTACTCAAAAATAAAATCCAATTTAACTGCAAACACATGTAAGTGTACTTTTGAATAGATTTGAATGTACTGGCAAATACATCTCAATGTACTTGCAAGTATATTCTGTTGTATTTGAAAATATATTCCAAGCACTTGCTCGTTCGAATGTACTTGTCAATACATTCAAATTTACTTGTGGAAACATCTAAATGTACTTGCAAATACATTCCATTGTACTTGTAACATTTGAATGTACTTGCGATTATGTTCCAGTGTATTTGCAAATACTGTACTATACTAGGGAATATATTTCACCGTGTTTGCAAATATTTGAAGGCACTAGCAAATACATTCAAATGCACTTGCAAATACATTCAAAAGCACTTGCAAATATGTTCGAACTTACTTGCCGATTCAAGCGTACATTTGAATGCACTTGTAAATTATTTGAACATAAAAAATAGCATGTTCTCACAATGCCTTGGGGTCTTGACAATTATTGTCCAGTGCATTATGGGAAAAAAATACATTTTTAGCATTTAGTTTAAAAGTGTGTTCAAAAACATTTTCAAGTTGGTTATAATGTGCTTGAAAATAAGTTCAAACATATTGAGAAATATTTTTCGTTTGACAGCCAAAATTTTTTCACATCGCTTTGGCATTTCCACGTTTTTGTATGAATACAGGGTTTGACATTCCAACTGTTTCTGCAATTGGCTTCCCAGCATGACACTCCTACCTTCTCAACCTTAAACCACCATGTTATCAAATCAAGCTCCAAGCATTTTTTTTTTCAAACCTGCACCATCAGCAACAAACTTTCACACAACACCCCAGCGCAACCTTACAAAGACAGTGATGAACATCTCTAATAAAGCAACGATCGCGGCCACCTCAGCGCCGGTGTAATTAAACGCAATTATCATTATTTATGGAGGCATCAACAGCGAGGGGAGGGGAAAGAGATTGCATCCGACGACATCTGGCAGCTGTGAAGATGCGCTTGTACCAAGGCTGTCGTGTCGCTAATGCTAGCAGATATCAAACATTACAGGACCGGGGGGCAACGGACCGCCAACATCTCGCTGAGTCTTTATTACACAGTAAATGCACCTTGATCCATGCAGCGACCAGGAGTCTGGCTTTTATAGTGTCGATGCCTTGATGTTGTATGTGTGCTGTATGAACAATTAGTCACAGGGCTAGCTGAGAAGTTGCTAAGCATCTCCAGGCCTAGTGTTCATGGCACTCTAGCTAAGCCTGGAGCAAAGATCATGTTATATAAAAACACACATTATATATATATATATATATATATATATATATATATATATATATATATATATATATATATATATATATATATATATATATATATATATATATATATGACTTCACAATAATGTTAAAAGCTCATTTGTTAATCTAAACAGGGAATTTTTTTAATAGTGTGGAATGCGATTCAAGCGAAAAAAATCAACCGGTTTTCACCTATTTCTGGGGGTGGTCATTTTGCCACTGGCTGAAAGTGACATCACAGTTATTCATTAGTTTTCTCAGTTTGCTCACATGAGAAAGCTGACCTGTGAATGGTCGTGACCCGATCCTTGAGCAAGTGAGATGCTCCTTTCAGCCGAGTAGCAAAATGGCCACTCCGATGAGCACGGGTAGACTTTGCTGTTTAAGTCATCACAAATACAAGAATCCACCACAATACACATTAGTGTGAACAAAATATGTCACTGTTTATATATATATATATATATATATATATATATATATATATATATATATATATATATATATATATATATATATATATATATATATTCAAACAATAGTAAAATTATAATGGCTGGCATGCAAATATGAAACTCTTTGCTGAATGATGTTCAAAAAAGCTGGACATGAATAAATACATGCACCTGAGTGACAGCCAATCATCCAATCAAATTGCTGCATAACTATCCGCCGACACGTGAGTGACTGCCGCAAACGGGTCGATCGTTCTGGAGACGGCGACTCTGTCCGCCGCAATTAGCTAATTTTCCTCGAGCGGGATTTTCTGTGTCGAGATGTCAGCCCAACACGCCGACTTTCATTTGATTTGCCCCTGCTTGTGTCTGTAAGTGAATGAGCACATAATGACAGCCGTCCGACCGCTCACACGGCTGCACGAGAAGGCCCAATTAGAGGCCCTTCACCTCCACTTTGCTGCTCTGCATGTGTTCAATGAGCCTGCGCTTGTGTGTGTATACAAGACAAGCTCGTGTTCCACTATGTGATTGCTTACTGCTCCTTGCTGAGGTGATCGATGCCCCCTTCAATAAAGCGATCGATACATCTCGCAAACATATTGTTGCTTGAGGTGATAAAAGGGACCGAGTGCCACCTTTTAAATAATGACTCAACAAAATGATGAAACTTTGTCACCCTTTTGAGCAAAACTTTGACGGCAATAGGGAAAAAATTATTAGTTTTTCCACGCTTGTTATTTATTACGCGTCAGTAAATAAAATGTCAAGCCAATCATAGTGGCAATTGTTAATGCTCTGCATAACAGTAGAACTCGGCGGAAATGCAGTGAGAAGATCATCTACAAAATATGCCTACATCTTGAAGTTGTTTTCAGTGCCACGGCCGTAACAGCTTACTAGTAACTCTCTAACTCTATGTCCCAACTTGCAAAACAGACGAATTCCGTTGACGTTGACATCCAACACAGGTTGCCGGTTGCTCAGGCTTTGAAATTAGCTGCATCTAAATAGCAGCACAACTTTAGCGTCTAGCAGCAGCAAGCAGGAGTCGATGCTATCAGCATTAGCAGCAAGTAGCGCTAGCAGCTATAGCAGCACTGAAATGCCCCATATAGGCTTGCGACGTGACTCATGAAAGAGTTCCTGTTCCAACTGATCTTTTTTTTTTTTAATAAAACAGCCATAATAACAGCAAATTTGTCTGTTTACAAACATTTATTTGGAGAGATTTGTTGAAATTTGATCTTTCCGATGTTTCTGGAGATGTCGAATAACGAAAGATGGGGATCACCATATACATATATATAGATATATAGATGTGTTTGTGTTATTGCGGTTATTTATTTTTCACCAAGGAAAAACAAAAATATGTTAAGAATACTCAATCTTTGATTTTTATTTTCTGTAAGTTATCCGAATAACTGCAATCTTTGATGGCACAGACAAAAATTCGAGGCACTTTTGCATGAAAGATCTATTCTAGGATATCTGCTTCTGCCCGGGGTTCGCCTGGGCAAAAGGAGTTTGCCAAAATACCAGGTTAAGATCCAAGCCCAAAATGGCGGGCGTTTTATTTTTATGTCATGCATGGGGACTCGTGACATTTACTGTGCATCCTAATGCAACAGGCATGACGGCCCAATTTTATTCAAGATTTGCGTTATCCACCTGAAACACCAAATACTGGTACCACTAGTACCAGCTCTTCTCACTAGTAGGACAGCATTGGCAATTTAATAGAACATGTTACTGGAAAATAAAAACCTCCCTAGTTAATAAATGTACTATTAGTACTATCAATAACAATAACATTCTACTAGCTTCACTAGCCACACTAGTAGTGTGCAGATGTCAAAAAGTAACATAGTGTTCCATGTGTGCTAAATGTATCCCTCTAGCATGCAGAAATACAATGAAGCATTTTTCACACTTCACTTCGAGTGACGCACAACACCCAACCCATTCAGTGTGTATGTGAGGCTCCACTCCTCTTGTTGAAAGGAGTCACTTCTGAACAGAATCATTTCAGAGGCCTAACAGATCTAGATGAAACAGTGCAAAAGACATTCATGTTACTTCCTGGTGTCGCTAAACAACTATTTCCAAATATGGACAAGGTTGTGTCAGGGCGCCGTTGCTCATCCTACAGTGAATACCAAGACAACCAAGTGTGGTGTGAAAAAAAATGCACACAGCAGATGAAAAAAAAGAGACAATCTATGTCATATTGTGCTCAATTGCCTGAATTTGCAAACTTCTGGACTTTAAGTTTAGTCTGAATAAAAAGCTCAAAAGGCCTTCCATAAGCATCAACAAAAGATCATCGTTCTCGCTTTCACCTTGGCGTGAATTCTAACTAGCTGTGCGCACTTGTGAATATCAGGCACCGGTATTAATTAAAAGGCGTGAATGCTAATTGGCCCGATCAATAACGGGTCGTTAGGCCCGGTGGGAGGGAGCCGGCGACCAATAGGAAATCGTTATGTGTGCGACACATGCGCGCACACGCGCTTTGAAAGGAGTGCCATCTGGAAAGCTGGCGTCACCTCACAGAGAGTGCAGAGGCAGACGGGGTTAGCCGAGGCGGATCGAAAGCTACAGTATGTCCCGAAAACTGAATCAATATCCATTAAGAGACTGAACACCACAGAGAAGCAGAGAGGCTGAGAGAAAGAGATTTCCAAAAGAAGATCAGATGCCATATGTGACATTGAACAGAGCTGAGTAAATGAATGCGGCCCTTGAGAGCTGATCAATAGCACATGACACTTGGTTACTTGTCTCGCACACATGCGCGCACATACCCGATCTCTGCTTTTTGTATTTCAATGCCTTCGTCGCTTTGGTGTCAGGGTTCCATCAGCCATTGTCACTATGATGTTCAGTCCCATGGAGATGAGGAGCTGCAGCTCAACCTTGACCAAATTGAGCCTGGGAGTATCTTCTGGGATTGCGGTGAAAATTATTTCATAGGCATAGAATTGAAAGATCAAGTTTTGTTCTTTTTTTTATCTCTGGAGGCCTAGATGTTCCTCAGTATGGCTTCACCTGCCTTGCCAATCTTGACCCTGATGTCTCAGTCTCATCTTCCAAGGTAGACAAACAATTCCACCTCCCTGATGGGCTCTCCACTCACTGTGACTGGTGTTCTGCCAGTGGTGTTGATCTTCATGAAATCTGTCTTCTTTGTATTGATCCAGAGCACTGTCTCTACTGATGTTCTCTCCAAGCAAAGCCAAGGTCATCTGGTTATGTTCACTGAGTTCCAGTGGTCTTCATGATGGTAGCAGTGGGTAATTTTGTTGGACTCTAGTCTTCACTTCCCCAACTGTGCACTCTGAATAGATTAACTGGAATAAGGTAGTTGAAATTTAAGAGGCGACATGGTCGAAGAGTGTTTAGCACGTCCCATGTTCAATTACAAATCGCATACATTGGACTCGCCAATGTGCCAAAAGTAGGATTAGGCACATTTTTATGCATATATTTAACTGTGGAAAGTGTAAAATCTCATGATAAGCACCATTTAATTAATTATCTCCAGTGTAATTCTTCACACGGATAAGACCATGGTTCCACTGCAGTCCATGAGATGTTATTTCCAGTCCATGCAGTCATTCAATCGGCCACTTCTTTAAGTCAACAGATCATCGACCTTGCTCCCTGGCATCCAAAGCCCTCCAAGCGGCTGGCCGAAGTCGCCACCCTTGAAGCGGGGGTGATGACCATCGAGCCAGGGGAGCGGTGAGCCTCCAGGCTGCGGCTGGAGACATTTTACAATTCGAGAAAAGCAGTGTTGCATATGCGATTGAAATTTTTACCTCAGGCTTCACTATTTCATCCATTAGTAGTTACTGTATAACATTGGAAATGTGGATCGGTGCTAAAAAAGAACAGTTTAATTTACATAAAACATTTTTGTATTGCCTTGCTAAAAATTTGTTATGATCCACTCAGAAAACAGTCACAATTCCACACAGCCCACGGAAGAGGTACTGATAAGTGGTTCCATTGTAGCCACATGTCCTCAGAAAAGGTTTCTGGGAAAGTGACCACTCAGGGCCAAACAAAGCCATTCCATTGTGGAACTGGTACAATGGAAAAGATGGTTTTGTTTACTAATTTTATCAGACACTTTCAACTCAACGTCCTTTCCTCAAGTTCTCTTTCCAAGAACTGTCAACTTTGAAAGAGCATCTCTGCTTGATGTGAATGCAGTAATGAACATTGATGCCCCTAGGGGTCGCCGGAGGGTGTTTTTTTTTTTTTTTTTTTAACCCTCCCTTCAGCAGCCACTTACAAATCTTTGACTTGTCCTCAAAGAAAGTGACAACGAGCATGCCGACAGCGGGGTGGAGGCCCGTGCAAGGTTAATGCAGCTAAGTGATGTATGAATCATTAAGCAGTATGCCATGTACACATTAGTGCCTGTAGAGACACGCCCAGCATGCATGCGCCTTTCCACAAGTCTGTTTGACTCCGGTGAAGACTTTATTGAAAGTTCAATTATTGGATTTATGCAAATTTAGGCAAGTATAGTATTTACTTACAGTTATCTTTTGAAACTTTATTGAAAGTGAGAGTTTATTGAGACTTTATTGAAAGTTCACTTATTGGATTTATGCAAATTTAGGCAAGTATAATGTTTATCTTTTGTGTCCATGGTCTATATGGAAGTCAAACTTGACAAAGCTGCAGTTTAAAACCAAAATAAAGAGCTCTATTGTGTTTGCAGTCCCAGTGTGACAGCCGTGTTAGTAAGACCTTGCATACTGCATTTCACTTCTTGTAACTACTGTATTGTTGTTTTCCTATGGTTAACATACCATTATACATACCCTGTCATTGTCTATTAAATTTGAGGCCACTATTTGAGTTAACATGGTATATGCGTATGTGGGCTAACACCATCAGTGCACGTGATGCTTGGCTAGCTTCAGTATGTGCGTGTCAATCTGCATGGGGTATCTAATAGGCGCGCTTAGTGCAGTGTGACTTATTAAATCTAACGTCACGTCAACCTCCCTGGAGAGCCGAGTGACAAATACAAGCTTGCATGCAAGCACATCGTCATCCAAACTTATAAATATGACATTCATAGGTCAGAATTTCAGGCATACTGTATATTTGAGTGAGTTCATGACTGTATTATGAATGGATTTTTTTTTTTTTTATACACTAAAAAAAGTCAATAGTGACATTTAAGCAACACGATGACATTTAAGTATGACCTCAAAAATGGACTCCAGTTAAAGTCAAATGATGTTTGCAAACATTCAAGTTATGGCATCATCCATCCATCAGTGACTTGACCCAGACATCAATTCTTTAAAGCCAGCATTTATAATGTCCAAAATTATCCCAGAACCAAAGGAAATACCCGCTATTCCTAGCCATAAGAGTGAGATCATCAAGGTTCATAATTTATAAACATATGCTAAGGTTTTGTTTTTTGCTACCTGTCATATAACATTTTCCCCATACTGAGAATATCAGTGTAGATATTGTCCATCCGTTTTCTATAATCGCTTATCCTCACAGGGGTTACAGACTTGCTGGTGCCTACCTTGCCAGCCAATTGCAGGACACACAGAGACAAACAACCATTCATGCACCCAATCACACCTAAGGATAATTTAGTGTGCTCGATACACCTGTCATGCATGTGTTTTGGAGTGTGAACCCATGGCGGCTCTGGAAAGACATGCAAATGCCAAACAAGGGTGCCATTTCACTCTAAAAATAGTTGGATCAAAAATAAATCTAATTATGGGTCTTAAAGGGACAATGTGTAAGATTTAGACTGTTGTTCACTACGGACAGCAGGAGGTGCTGCATTTACCATTGTCCGTAGCTATAACAGACATGGCAGCCTCCAGAGGAGTGCCACCCCCCATGTAATATCCTTTAATGATAACTAGACCTATAAGTATATTTAAAACATACCATTGGTCGTCAAGACAACATTTATTTGCAAGTTTTAGAAATTTATCATAATTTAATTTATCCCTTTTTGATGAAAAACGATCTAAATCTTACACATTGTCCCTTTAAAGGGACCAACCGACAGTTTACCTTGGGAAATTGACTCATCCTTGTACAGAGATAAAGGCAAATTTTGGAGGCGGGGCAAATCTTACCAAACCGATAGTTGAAAGAACCAATGAGTGGATGTGATTTCAGAACAGCTATGAGTTGAAGCTAAGCAGTACACAGTCATGATGGAAGTGGAGTAAATTCAACATGGCCAGTCAAAGAGACAGTGGTTAATGACCTATGTCATTGTTGCAGAAAATTTTGATTCTTCGTGGTGTCTTAAGTCTACCCATTTCTGGTCATTTAACACTAAGTTTGTTGCTGAAAGAAACAAACTGACATCTCTCCTGCTTGGGTGTTATGAGGAGGGCAGACTGGGTGTGGCTTCAATACTTGACGGAAGTTGTTTTGTCCAAAAAAACCCAGAAAGATGGGTACAAAACAACAAAGCAGTGATTTCACCGCTTTTTGACCCAAATTGGGTTATTTTTAATTTTTTTAATTTTTGTTAACCAAACTATATTTGAAATGTACACATTGCTATCAGAGAGGAAAAAAAAACATCATGTGTTCATACAGTATATGAAATTCTCTCTAAATTTCATAGCACCATGAGCCAAAAGTACATTAACAGATTAGGGTGAAAAAGCCAAGACAAGACTCAACTCAACCAATCAGAAAAGGCCAAGGCAGGACAGGAGAAGACAGATGAAGGCATAAGTTCCAATGGAGTTTGTAATATCGTCAAAAGGCATCTGACAGGCCTGAATTTGGTGCGAATGAATCATTTTCAAGTTGGCTATGATTCCTCCACAAAAAGTAGCGAACATCATTCAGATGAGGTCAATATATCATCTGGCGCACATCAAACTCCTTTTGTGGCGCCTGCTACATTTTAATTAAAATACCAAGGTGTCACACCGATAACCACATTTTGGTACGTTTTGGGGACATTTTTCTCAGACTTACACAAATTGGATTTTTGTCATTTCTTTGGACATGAGACATCATCAGTGTCCTGTCAAGGCCAGATCCATTTACTGTAATGACATTATTACGTTGTCACACGGATACACCAGCATGCTGTCAGAGCACAGATATATGAAACTCCTGATTCTTTTTTTTTTTTAACAGATTTTAAAGGAGACATTATCTTTTCATCATTTAAAACAGTTCACATGTGTTTCAATGTAAAACAACTCAAAATTGAAGCAAGCTGCTCATTGGGGCTGGGCAATCAAGTTACCGTATTTTCCGCACTATAAGGCTCACCTAAAAGCCTTATTTTTTTTAAAAAAGCTGATGGTGCGCCTTATAATCAGGTGCGCCTTATATATTGATCAATATTGAGATTGGGGTTCGTAGATGGGGAATGAAGTGATAAAGTAAGCTTTACCTGTTTCTTTTGTGTGTTTACAGTTGAACAAGGTTGGTCATATTGACATTGAGTTATTATGCTATTGAGAGTTTAGAGTTATTATTTTAGTTATTTTTGTTATTACTTTGAGCATTACTATATTGTGATTGAAAAAGTTTTAAAATATGTCATTAATTGAGGGTGCACCTTATAATCTGGTGGGCTTTATAGTGCAGAATAACTATTTCTTATAGTGTGTGTATAGGTTAAAGGTTAGTCTAAAACAGATATAATAATAAAGTGCATCAAAGTGCCTGAAAAAAAGGAAAAATGATGCTAATCCTCATGTTACTGCCTCACATTCCAAAAACAAAGCCATGGGTGCCCCCACCCCACATTTTGAGAAAAGCTGCTTTAAATAAATGTTTATTGGGTTTATTTCTTCCATTACAATCAATTAAAATAATAGTCATAAAGAATGATTAAAAAAAAAAAAAGTACTATTTTATTTTTGGGCCATTCCGCCTAGCCCTACAACTGCTCATACTTGCATGAGAATTAATAATCGTTAAAACACTGCTTGAGCGGTTTTTATGAAGGTGAAACTTTAAACCCTAAACTAAATCAATCCTACAGGAAATTGTGTAGTATAACTTTAAAGTGTACTGTATGTTCCACCTGGTCGGATTAACATGGGGAATATGCAGCGTACATGCATTTCCATTACGGACACACACCTCCGCATTCACATCCAGGGCTTTACACCCCCGTTTTGTCTCGAGGGACAATGCTGACATTTTCTCCCTCATTTGAAATGCATGACCCGAGCCGCACTCGCATATATGTGCACAGCCTCATGCGTATTTGCCGGTGTGCCGCATGTAACAGTGGGGGGAAAATAAGAGATGAAGGAAATAGATGTGAAACAAGGATTGGGGGGATTAAAACTCGATGTGTGTGCTAAAACTGCTCGTGTGAGATATGTATGTCGCTGTAGTGAAGAAAGAGCAGTCACTTGGTCTGTAGGGAACGCAGGCTGTTACAGTGACAAGAGTCAGTCTCCGCTTGGAGCAGAACGCAATCGCACAATCACGTTAAGCCAGGCATGCAAAGCTAGGTTTCTAGCATAATAGATCAACATGTCATTTCTAATGCAACGTATTTAACACTAACAGCTATATGCCATAACAAATACACTTCAATACAGTGGACCCCCGCCATACGAAATTAATCCGTTCCCGGGATCGTAAGGCGAAATTGTCACATGGCGGGTAATAGAAACCTATGCTAAATAGCTAATGCGTGTAAAACCCCAGGAAAAAACACAAAATTGTAAATACATATTATAATTTGGTAACAAAATAGTTTAGTAAGTGGTACTTATATAAAATATACATGTATCCAATTAAATGAAAATTTAATTTTATTTACCTTTGAGTGACGTTGATTTGAGCTAGTCACGGCCATATTTCCTAGTGAGGGTAGCCTAGCCTTCTGCGTATTTCTTTCTACTTTCGTTTCCATACTAATCATCATCGTACTTCTCCCTTTAACATCACTGGCAATCTTGTAACTCATGGCTAACCAATTAAAATTGGAACTAAGCACTAAAATATTGCATGCACTCACACAAGATTAATCTTTAGCATGTCGGCACTATTGAAGCGTTGCAGCGCAGGCAGTACAGAACAGGAAATAAGAGGAATGAACTAAAAACTACAGTATGAAGAGGGAGGCAAAACAACATGAACACAGCCAACCCCACAGGTCATGACAGTTCTTGATGCCGAAAAGCGGAAAAAAATCCGTAAAGAGGGGACAAAAAACAAAAGTCAGGGACGCTGTAACCCAGGGGTTCACTGTATCTGGTTTTGTGTGCTTGTCCGCGGTTTACTGGCTGCCCGCATGTCGTCACCAAAAAAAAAAGAAAATAAATATAAACTAACCCCCCGCCAAAAAAAATAACATCAAGAAAAAAACAGTATCTGTAAAAAAAAAAAAAAAAAAAAGAACATCAGTCGATTGCTGTTTTTGAGAACCCTGAATTGACAGTTGGAACTTCATTTCCAAACAACACAGTGTGAGCGTGATTGATTTCAGAACAGCATCATGAGCACTGTGCTGCTCATGTTGCAGCCTGTTCACTCTGGGAACCAAAGATTATCAAGTTGGTTGGGTATTTTCTTGACCATAGGTGTCGGACTCCAGTCCTCGAGGGCCGGTATCCTGCTTGTTTTCCGGTTTCCTTTCCCCAACACACCTGATTCAAATGATTAACTCATTAGCAAGCTCTGCAGAGCTTTAAAATGATTCCAATCATTTGAATCAGGTATTTTTGGAAACAGAGAAAGAGAGAGAGAGAGAGATAGCTTTGTCTTTATTTTTTTTAAATAGGTTCATTTTGATCATGTTGCACTGTGCTTCGTTTAGACAAAAGTAGTACTTAGGGCCAACAAACCATGGCAACATGATACTAAGTAGAGCATGAAAGAATTGGTGTTGACTTGACTCGAGTAGCGAATTGGTCCTTTTAAATAAACGCTGAATAAAATGTTTCCCATTTGACTCAACTGTATCATGGCATGTTCTAGTCAGGAAAGAGGTCGGGTCACGATTTTTTTTCAAGTTTAGTGCTAAATTAGCTAGTACGAATCCAGTCTTAGTGCTGAATGACTGCTGAAAAAAAATGGGTTATTGTTAGACAAAACTAGTAAGTGATTTACTACGATCTTTGGACAACAAAGTGAATTGAGGAGCTTCCTTCAGAGAAAAGTGGGGTAGTGCTGCCATCTTGAGGCACTGATTGTGGGGGTGCTACTGCAGATTTTCAAAATGTGCATGAGGGCTCACGTCCTCGCCCACCCATACAAGGGCTATACTTAAATGACAGTTAATAATATTATATTTCAAATTAAAACATTATCTAAAGAATTAATTACGGTTTTATGATGGCAGGAGACCATTCCAACACAAATCACACTTTCAAGGGTTAGGTCAGGTTCCAGGTCAAATCAATGCAAATGATGGCAGAAGGCAATGCCTCTTTTGAAATCCACGTGCTGCTGTATGCATCACCTTTGTTCGTGAGCTGCACATGATCACATTTAACCGTTAATTAAATTTTACAATTAACACAGAAGGTCAAGTATGGCAGCAAAGCGGGACTACAGTCTTAATTACAGAAAGGTCGCCATCACAGTTTATGTTTCGCTAATGGCAGTGTTTCTTCAACTAATGCTCATTCAAATTCTTAACAAAAAGATGCGACGTTAAAATAAATTTATATTTTCTAAACCAAAGTCTAGCCTGACTGTTTCATCAGTTTGAGAAAGAAAATATAAAGCTTATTTGTAAAGACGTGGAGTTTAACGCAAGCCTGAATATGAAACCATCAAAACGATGTTTGCCAGGATCAAAAGTCCACAAAGGCAACATCAAAGATGTTTTGTTTCTTCTTCTTTGGTCAACAAACAAAAGCAAGCGGCGTCGTTGCTGTTTTTGTGCCTCCCTGTCAGTAAAAAGGCCGCATCCATTATATGACTGAGTGTCTTTGTCAGCACACACTCAAGCGGTGTCACCACAACTGATAACGCGACTTGATCACGCTCACAACAGGAGCATGACACAACATTTAAAAATACACAGTAGGATTTTAAATGGTAGTGATATTTAAAGTTCAGGTCGGCCTTTTCCAAATGTTTTTAGCCACGACAGGTGTTTGACATTCTTGGCAGTAAGGTGGCACATCTACCCCACGCTTACCTTGAGCCAAAATATACTACACAGGTTTCGAACCTCAGTCCTCGAGGGCCAGTATCCTACATGTTTTCAAACCTTTTCCATCAAAAACACCTGATTCAAATGATTGGGATCATTTTGAAGCTCCTGCAGAGCTTGCTAATGAGCTAATCATTTGAATCAGGTGTGTTGGGGAAAGAGAACCGGAAAACATGCAGGATACCGGCCCTCGAGGACCGGAGTTCAGAATCAGAACACAATGTTTAGACCCATAGAACATATTGTAAAGTTTACAATATGTTCTATGGGTCGAAACATTGTGTTCTGATTCTCATTACCAGGCAAATTAAATATCAGGTCAAACTTACTGTTGAATCGATTGAAATAGAAAGAAAATAACACAACATTGCTTGAAAAATTATGCTGGAAATCACATATAGATAATATCATTAAAAGATGTCTCAAAAACTACAGGTTTTCTGTATGAAACAAAAGAGCTACTAAATAAGCAAACAACACATAGTACATTATACTGTTATTTCTGCCATATATTATGTATTGTGTGGAGTTATGGGGTAATACCTATAAAACAGACACAGGTGACTTTAAAACTATCTGAATTATTAATTGTTCAAATTGTATAGAGCCACCAAACTATGCTCTATATTTTATGTTTCTTATTTAATAGATTTTAAGCTGGTTGGACTAGATGAGTTGTGAACTTCTTCCAATTCCTTTGAACATATAACAGTACTTACAGTAATTAATATGCATTGATCCTTTCTTTCAGTTGTCTTTATTTCAATGAACTTTGTGCTTATATGTCCAACAAATCAATCAATCAATCAATCAATCAATCAATCAATTTTAAAGACATATTTACATGTTTTTACAGAGTCCAGACATTTAATCCTAGATTATTGTTTACAGTGTTGTTTTAAAATATTTATGCAAAAAAGAGCTGGCGCTGAATAAGTTCATACTGTGTAGGGAGGCAAGTAATGATTATTTCAATAATGGTTTGATTTGTTGATTATTTTATATTTATAATTTTTTCATTGAAAATAAGACTACAGTATCTCCTGCACTATAAAGTGCACCGAATTATAAGGTGCACCTTCAATGAATGGCCTATTTTTAATCAGTTTTCATACGTGGGGCACATTACATTATTAGGTGCATAGAATAGAAGCTTTAGTAGTAGCTGGAATTGTGCGATGCATCCACTAGGTGGAGCTGCGCTAAAGGGAATATCAACAAAACAAATAAGTCAGTCAAACTTTATTAATAGACTATGAGCGTTCTCACAACACCGTTCACTCTCAAAATGACTAAACATATGTAAGGAAATTAAAATGCTAAAAATACTGGCCCTCTAGAGATCTCCATTTCCAATTACGCTCGGCACTGAACGAATTAAGAAATCCGGCGTATTGTGAAACTCGTGCTTCTAAGGAATTCCGTCAAAACGAGAGAGCCGAAACCAAAATTAGAAGTTAGGGACTTTCCAAGACGCTTCGAGATGAGCTGATATTTCATCAAACGAAACCCGAGCACTCGGATAAGAGGACCTCTCGGCTTTTATTGTATCGTCGTCATTCTAAATGGACTAAAGTCAAGTGAACAAGGTGAAGAAGGACGGCGGAAACAAAAAGAATAATTATTCAACTCGGTGTGTGTGCGATCATCTGTGATTCCTTCTCATCAGCACAGTATCAAACCGCCTCTGACATGATGCTAAATAATACATCACTCCCTTTCTCTCTCTCACTCACTCACACACACGCATACATTCATACATACAAGTGTGCATGCGTGCTTCCCTATGAATTAATAATGGTCTGGAGATCTTCACAGGAAAGTGTGTGTATGGGGGGGTCCCATGTGTCGACATTCCACAATGACATCAAAGCAAGAAAACGATCAATCTCATCCTTAATCTGAAACTTCACGCATTTGAATCACGGAAGTTCCCCATGCCGACATGGCCGAACAGGGGTGCCTGAGGGGTTCCCAACACAGGTGGGAAGTGGGATCACTCAGGGGTGATCAGGATAGAGCCACCCTCTGATCATACATCCGGATACCCTCCACTGACGACTATGAACCCACCACCTCCGTGTTGTTTGACCACAGTCTCACCTCTGCTGCTCCATTTTTATTCAAGCCAACTTGAGAGTACTATTTGATCTGCTATGTGCCCAGTTGAAAAACATGAATGAATTTATCAAGCATGCTGGGATATTTACATGCAAGTGGCTTCTGGCCATACATTTCCTGGTCAGTTACAGGGCTGTTCTCTTCCGACCTAGCGTGGTTTACCAGTCTGAATTTGTGGGAACTTTTCCCATCCAAGTTACACCAGACAACTATGTAAACCACGACATCAGTGATTTCAACTTTTCTATCTTCTTCTATCTTGCATTTCCCGACTAAAAGCAATCCGGGTATTTTCACTTTGTGATGTACCCATTGGTTACTTGAACAGAAACACAATCCAGAATGCTTTGCTCGGCTATGTGCAGGTGATTTATTCATTCAAATCATTTTAACAAACGCAAAATAACAAAAATCACTTAAAAGTGAATTCTAAACATTGCTTTTTTACTTCAATACATTAGGTATTAGTGTAGAGAGGTATTAGAGTTCAATACATTAAGAAGATTTTTGTTTTTAAAATGTTTTCATCATTCGGTGGTCCATCGGCAGTACCGACAAAGTGCCCACCACTGGTGATTGCAAACAAATATTTGTCCTCATTTCTTTGCCGCTGTTTGCTGACATGTCAAGATCAAAGGAAAAAAAAAAAAAAGAACTGAAACGTGTCCAGTCTGAGGATAACGGGGATTACATGCTGCTGAAATGGACCTGCCAAAAATAATCCATGTTGGATCATTCCGCCCCATGTATAGCTTTCCCCGATGAACATTATGGGATGTCGCATATTGTGGAGGGTGGATGATGCAGGTATAAATAATAAGAGGCTCTCAGACGACTCCCCTGGAAGCTCTTTGAGAGAGCAAAAAATGTAACATTGCAAGTAGTTCTGACATATTCCCAGTAGGAACAGGAATAACTGGTACCTACATGGGTACATTCCTGAGGGTGAGCTTTTTAATAAAATATCTCAGTGTGAATTTGCTAGCCTAGGAATATAGTTTAAAACAATGTAACACAGGCAAAACACTAATAAAAGTTCAAACTTATCTTATGACATTACAATAAATGACTTGTGCATGGAAAATGTTCACGTACAGTAGACTCCTATTTACGAACAACCCAGGCTAAATTTAGCTCTACCGTTGAGCACCATGATAAAAAACACGAAAACAAAACCACAATTGTGAAATATTAGCTTAGGAAAGTTTCAACACAGCTAGATTTGAGAACAGTGTACTGATGATATAGATTTTTCTAGGTAGTCCAAGGGGACGACCTTCCTCTTATGTACAGTCTCTTGCAGTCTACTCTTTTATCTATTCCTAAGACTATAAGTCTATTCATTTATTATAGGTTCATTATTACTGTCATTATTGGTCATTTATTAATATGGTACTGATTACTGCTTTTTTTTTTTTGCCTACCTGATTATTTGCTCAATTATGAAATGTAATCTGCTTGGGGGAGTGAACAGAATTAGAATTTCTTTGTGTGGTATTCCTATCATATGACAACAACACGCTTGAATCTTATCCTTGTATGTATTTATTAAACCTAAAATCATTTTAATCATAGAGACGTATTTTTTCTTCTTATTTAAGTCCATACATTAAATATCAGGCTTTTAAAAATTTAAAAATTATTTCAAGTGTTTTGTGAATGGATTGTTTAAAAATCGTTTGTGGAAAATGAAGTATTTGATTACTGTAAGTTTAAAAAGCAGCTAAATTACTCAATTACATAATTAAGTACAAAAGTGATTGATTTTTTTTTGTATAATAAATACTCAATTAGTTTTAATGTCATATGCATAGTAATACTACTCAATGAAATTCTTATTCTGTTCACTCCCACAAGCAGACCACATTCCATAATCGAGCAAATAATAAGGTAGGCAATAAAACAAACAAACAAAAAAAAACAGTAATAGCGCAATAAGGGCAGTAATAATGAACCACTAACAAATGATTCGAGTTACATTCTGAGCATATTATGGAGTAGATGGTAATAAAGTAGTACAGAAGTAGAAGAAGATAGATTATTGTATAAGTGTATACATTTTTTAGTACCTAAATACCTAAAGTAAAGGTTAAAAAATTATAAAAGATATAGCGTACGTACTGTAAATACAGTAAGTACCTGGGATTGAATGCCTGGACTCTTAAAGCAAATATGTCTTTGAGATTGAATGTGTTAATATAATATAAAAAGTACATTGAATAGATGCCAAAATGGGCAAAAATTAAATGGACAAGGTGGTTAAAGTAACAGTCTCTAGATAATGTCAGATCATATTTAATGATGCATTTAAAGGTCATGCTGCTGCTGTTGTTGTGATTATTAAGTGGGTTCAAACAGGTTCAGGAACTTTTTATTTTGTCTTTCTTTTGGGGCACTTTTGGAATCTGTTGAGGCATTTTATTTACGTGATTTAAATCCTTTGCACACAATTGTTTACATCCTAATTCCAAACAATAGAGAAATTATGGTTAACGATTGGAATTAGTCTCTATTCAAACACCAAACATATGAAACGAGATGATTGAAAGGGGGTGTCTATTTGAGGGGGTGGGGGGTGGGGGGGGGGGGGTGTTCATCTGTCCCACCTGGCAAACTAATGGGCCACAGCATCTATTACATGCATGGCCAATCTTGGAGGAAATATGGTTTCATTTACTCAATTTGAATAAACAGAAGTGTTTTTGTATTTCATCACCGGTGACATTTATGACAACAGAGCAGCATAAAAAAATGTGACAAAATGAAAATTGCAAGCATGAGATCTATGTGGTTTAGCATCATTGCAAATTTGCCCCCGAAGGGCCGACACACTTCGCGCTAACATCCTCAATGAGCACACCAAAGTCTTTTTTTTTTCTGGATCTAAATCTGATCTGGACAAGGTGAGAATCATGCATAATGAGTTCCAATTTTAGCCACCGCGTCAGTCGTTTTCATTTATTTATTTTCTTTATATATCTGGGCTTTCATCTGCGGGAATGGCGTCAAGGTGTTTACTGCCAGCCTTTGGTAGAAGCGCAAAAAGGAAACATTTTTGTATTGTGTCCGATTTTTAAGGATGACTGATGAAAAACAATCGGTATGAAGCGGCATCCAAACCAGGCAAAATGTCGTCAATAAAGTGTCAGCGCTAAGTTCCAAAACAAAGCTACATAAAAATCTCACACTTGGATGTTCACATTTGATTGTGGTACTTTTAATGTCAGATAACAGAAATGAAGAACACAGCTCCAGTTTTAGCTTGGAATGCTAATGCTATATAAAATTTCATGAATTTTAAGAAATTAACTAACAGTCAATTCAGTCATATTCTGGATTTGGCTTGGAATGTTAATGCTAAAGGTAATTTAATGAATTTAAAGGCATTTACATGCCATTTGGTCCACTCAAACTGATTTTTCTTGAGCTGTCATGTTAGCCCTGTTCTGATTTTTATAGCCTGGAATGCTAATGCTTAAGACAATTTCATGACTTTAAAGAAAATCATTTGAGATTTGGTCCACTTAATCCATTTTTTTTCAGTTCTGTCAACTGTCATTTTTTTTCTTTCACTGTCATTTTAACCATATTCTGATTGTAGCTTGGAATGCTAATGCTAAAGATAATCTCACAAATTTAAAGAAATGAACTTGCAATTTGGTCCACTCAAACCGATTGTTCTTTATCCGTCATATTAGCCATGTTCTGATTTTAGCCAGGAATGCTATTGCTAAATACAATTTCACGAATTTAAAGAAAATATTTTGAGATTTGGTCCATCCCTTTTTTTTCCTTTAACTGTCATTTTAGCCATGTTCTTGCTAGTTTACTATGAATTTTGAGCAGATTATGGTAGCAGTTTTGACATGTTGGGTCAAATCCGCATTGGCCAGTCTCCTTTTGGAAGAAGCACTGTTTTTTGGCAAATCTCCCAATTTGTAATTTTTACACAAGATTTTTAAGACTGCTGAGACAGAATTTATCTCAGTAGTTCATTTCTACAGAAAGTTTCATGCTATTATTTTCAAGCGAGAAACCCTGGACGCTTACTTAGAGTTTAGTCGGAAAACACGAGTAAGCGGGAGAATTGATCAGTGGCATTTTCTGAAGTAAGCACAACTCGGCAGTACAGAAAAAAAGGGCATGACCTGGATTACTGTCCGGGCCAACGAAAAAATGGCGACCCATGAAATCAGTCGTTTTGGAGCTCAACCAGACTTTAAATCGATTTAACTGTCAGTCGGCTGTTTTGGAAATTGGTCTTGGAACAGGCTTAATTTGCACACTGTAGGCTCAGCTTTTGAAACTCACCAGTTACACAAGCTACAAAATGGACGACTGGCACTTTGGGCGCTAAAAACAAAGAACAAAAAAAAAAAAAAATCCAACAACAAATGTCTCAAAAAGAAAGTCCTCCGTAAGTGGGTTCATCTAGAAAATGTCCCACTTTTGGGTCACACTGTGGCACTTTCACCGCCAGACTCGATCGCTCACAACGCAGGCCATTCTTGACAGCCGTTCGCTGTGGAAAAGGAATTAAAGTGTCACTGGTGACAAGCTGAAAAGTGAACATGTCAAATTCCTCGAGAACTTTTTTTTCTGAAGTCCTTCAAAGATGCTGGACTGAGGATAAAAGAGGAACATAGGAGGCCCTGTATTGCTTTGTGGGAGGATCAACATGATGCGTTCAGGGACACTGTGGAAGTCTCAGTCATAAATGTGTGAATTGGTTGAACCTTTTTACGACAGCATCGTTCACTTCCTTTACTTTGTGCTCTTTTTAACGTTTAGTGTTTCACTCTTGTCAAGCATGATCTTAGTTTGTGTTCTTTTCAGCAGAATCTAGTTGTCACCTTTCCAAGCTTTCTTTTTATTCTCCCTCTGCTTTGTTTTGGAGTTTTTTTGTTGAGCAACTTGAGTCCAAACAATGTTCATGCACATCACAATTGACTTGAAGAAAAAAAAAAAAAAAAAAAAAAGAAAAAACTGAGGTGACCCTTGTCTCACCGAGGCATGGGCCAATATCAGATTTTGGTGGTATGATAACAATGAGCAAAAATATCACTGTCACGGTATTAAAATTGTAGCTCTATTTTTTTCTCCCATTGAACAAAATCTTCTTTCATTCAACAAAATACTGAATATTTGGTACATTAAAAAAACATATATTGATAAATAAATGAATTAACACATGAACATTCTTTTTTTTGTTCGTTGCAAGTCACTGGTGATTATTTATTTATTTATTTTTTAAGAAAAAAACTCCCTTTCTTCCATGTAAGCCAAGATATATTAAAAAAAAAAGAGATTGTCGTCTCATTATTTTTAAAAAGGTTTCTTTTGAGTCAACTCTGCAAGCACTAGCGATACCGAATCACTAGTCTTATTATTTTGGAACCGTACTGTGTTTCCATGAAAGTCCACTGTGAGGCACACAAGTCTCAAAAAACCTCAAATATTTTCAAAATAACTGTGAATGCTATCACATATAACCTCTACAATTTTACAGAACGCAAGTTTGTTCGATTAGTATGATCAAAGATGAGCAATAACCATTTGAAGTCACAATATGAGACCATTTTGTGAGACCTAAAAAAAGGCTCAGGGGCGTGCTAAGGATCATGACTTGATTTCGATTGGTACAGTAAAGTTGGATCAATCATCTCTCAGAAGTGGCGACAACATCAAAATTCTGTGTATTTATTGGTTTAGACATGCAAACAACATGTCCTCCGGTATGACGCTTAGGGGTGAAAACAAAGACCTACTCACTCTCCAAGCATGCCACGAAGCTTACGAAAAAAAATGTAACTTCAAAGAGGTGGCTTGTTGAGTCAACTCTGCAAGCAGCCAATCATATCCCGCTTAATTCAAACGCTCCTTTTGTTTGATTTGATTGATTTTGTTTGAGAAAAAAAGAGCTCATTACCAGTGATGGAAAATATTAGTGGGTAGTGTCACTTTTTATTCTTTCCTTGCAAACAGAGACACGGGGAGACATACAAGCGCGAAGGGATTCTCACCTTCGTAGATGAGCTTGAAGCCGTGTGCGGAAACGGCAAAGTCGCTTGTCAGTCTCAAAGAGAAGACATTCCCAGTACTGGTGACTGGAGGCGGCACTTGGAACCCTGTTAGCCTGCAGAGACAAGATAACAATAATGAATCCAATCATCAACAACACTATCACATCATTTCTGTGTTGGCTCATACTTGTGCAAAAGTCATGAAAACAAAAACTTGTCTTTTATTTGTTTTAATCATCCAGTCTAGTATTAGTATCTTGTATCTAGTATTAGCCTATATGAACTTTTCCACCACTGTGATAGTTTGTTGGAATAGTAATGCAAGTAATATTTTTGATACCATTCGTTATTTCAAGGTATTGGGTGGTGCTGCACAATTAATCGAATTTTATTCGCGATCATGATATTGGCTGCCACGATTAATTAATCTTATCCTCGGCGATATTAAGATTTTAAAAGCTGGCCACCTATGTGTTAAATCCAGCACTTTGTCATCCTACCACCAGGGGGCAATGTTTTCCACATGCTTGCATGACAAAAGCCTCTGCTTTTTTCACCCGAATATGTTATTTAACAGTGTGGAATGGCTTTGAGTTTCTCACCTGATTCCTAATATATACAGTGCGAGCTGGCAATTGACACCCATTTTGAAAAATCCAGAAAAAAAAAATGGTGCGAAATGACAGAAAATGACATTTTGACTGCTAATTTATTAAACTTTCCATAAAAGTAAAAAGTGTTTGGTTCTAAGTAGGCTTAATTTATTTCATTGGTTTGCACTCCACATGTAAGTTAGCAGTGTTGCCCTATGTGTCATTTGTTTGAATTTTTATTTACTTTGTTTATTTATTTTAATTTATTATTATTATTTGTAAGTAAGTATCAACCCTTCGAAGGCTTGCTTATACTGTATAGTGCTTGTATAAGAGGGCAATAAATAGACATGTTTGACCAATCATGATGAATAATCATGATTTCAATAGTGACTAAAATAATTGTGATTATTATTTTAGCCATAATCGTGCAGCCCTAGTATCAGGTTCTTGAGATGGAAGGCAAAACTCGTATCAAGCACTCTCTCGGGAGAGGTTTATGATCACAAAGTCGAAAAAACTAATTAGTAGAATAGAAGGTATGTTTTTTTTTTTATGAGAAAAAACCTAATATTGAAGTGTATAGATCTCTAAAATTATGGGATTGTTTTGAGTTAACCTTTCTGTATCAAAAGTATTAGTGGTATTGGTATTTGCTGTCAGTATTGGTGTCTACTCAAGGAATAAGTAGTCATATTGGCATTGATTTAAAAAACGGTTTTAATTAATTAATCATTTTAATTAGACTGCTATACCCACATTTTACAACTTTAACAATGCATGCATTAACTGAACATAAAAAATGTTCATTTTGCCATTTAAATTTTGAATCTGTCTTAAATTGATACATATAATACATTTAAATATATAACGTAACATAGGATCATACACATATATAAATATATATATAAGCATAAATAACATTATTTGATATATAATAATATATTTAAATATAAGAACTTTTTAAAATGCTAAGTTAGTGTGAATTTAAATTTCACAATCCATTCTTTATAATAATCAAGTTTCACAATGACATTAAGACTACGTGCTTATAGCTCACCAAAATACAAACACATCACCTATAAAAAAAAAAATAAAAAATCAACAGCAGCAAAAACAAAGTGTTATACACAAAACAACATATTGAGAGGGTAAAATGAGGGGGTACTTATAAATACATTAATTCCATAAACATCTTATGAAATGTATTTTTCTTATCCGCTGGAAAATTGCTAACTCCACCAAACATATAAATGATGTTGGACAACGATAACCGCACACGTCAATTGGCTTCCAGGAAATCGTCTTTCTAGTTATACACAGCTGGTTTGACGACACAACTACTTGTGTTTGCATTTCCTACCCCATCCTCTGAGGTACCGCACAAACAACTCTCCGTTATTTGAAAATACATTTAAATAAAATGATAAATAAAAAGAGGAGAATGGGGCAGTTGTGTGTGTGTGTGTGGGAGCAATAAAAGCCACCAGTGGATGGTGGGGCCTTTTAAATAAATCATGTCACAAGATTAAAGCCCACAGAGCGAAATCGCAATGTTGCTTTGATATACAAACAGGCGAAGAACCAGGAAGGGAGCAAGGCAGCGCTCTGTTGTTGGAGGGTCCTCGAAGGTGGCGGTAAATTATATGTATGGACACGGGCCAATAGGAGGAGACTACTCGGTGAAAATTCTAATTTTACATGGAAAGGGGAAAAGGATGAAAAACCAAGAAGCAATGTCGAAAACAGTGAAGCTGTTTCGGTTCATTTTTCATGCTATTATCTACGTCATTCATTGTTTTTAAGCATGAAATACAGAATCAAACTGAAGATGGAATGTTTTTTTTTCTCATAATGGAGCTTCCCAGAGCTATGGCGTTCAAAAATTCCTAAATAACACATTTAAAGAGACTTCCTGAAATACTGATAAGTTATATGTATTATTTTGAGAATAAATCAAATTAATTTGATTTGTCCTGTTCACAATAACTAAATCTGTTTACGATAGCTACTAACTACTTTGGTGTAGTATTTAAAGGGGAAGTACACTTGTCATTTTTAGCTTTAGAAAGTTAAGCTAATGACTAATCACAGCGTAGTTTAGAAACATTACAACATCCATGATTGGTTGTTATCAGAGTCTTGAGCACAGACAATGTCATTTTCAATCAACAGCAAGTATCTTTAAAACGTATTAACTCATTAAATGCCAAGGACGTGTTTTCACTTTTTTTTCTTAAAGAGTCCAGTCATTCAATCAATTCAATGATACTTAAAGGCATAGTGTGTAAGATTTAGACCGTTTTTCATTGTGGACAGCAGGGGGTGCTGCAGGTGCTGTATTTACCATTGTCCATAGCTATAACAAACATGTTCGCCACCAGAGAAGTAATATAATTCATGATAACTAGACCTATGAGGATTTTTATAACATACTGTTTATAACACACTGTTGGTCTTAAAGAACACATTAATTTGTAATTTTTTTGAAATTTACAATTATTTAATTTCTTCCGTTTTAATGAAAATCATACACACTGACCCTTTAACTCATTCAAAAACAGGGACATATTTTTACTTTTTCTTTTTTTATGTCCCTGGCATTGAATGAAATAAGTATCTGGGATTGAATGTCTCTACTCTTAAAAAAATCAAAATAAATTAAAAAAAAAAAACGTGAAATTACGTCTCTGGCATTGAAATGCAAAAGTTGGAGGCGTTTATTCGGAGCTTCGTGCCCATCAAATTAATCGCATCACAACTTTTCAGCACCCATTCAACGCTTGATCATAGTGTCTTCGATTGAATGTCTGGACTCTTTAAAATAAATAAATACATGTGACAATACGTCCCTGGCATTGAATGAGTTCATTGTAAATGAAAAATAATCAGCAAATTATAGATAAATGTTATAGATAACTATTAACTTTTTATTGGTAAAAGTAAGCTTTCAAATCACTATTCATTATGTTTCTAGTGTAATTGTTTTTTTGTTTTGCCTCAATATTTTCCATAGGATTTTTTAAAAGTAATTTAAACCTTGAAGTAAATGTTTATTGTTGTTGTTGTTGTTTTTTAAAAGTAAAATCATAATCATCTGGAGTGATTGATATAAACAGAGTATGATTTTTAAGCCGTAAAACCCAGCCCTATCATTAGCCATGGGACAACAAAAATAAAAATATTGAACCTGAAAAAAAAAAAAAAAAACTCCAATTCCAAAAAGCACTTAACTGTCTCGAAAGAGCTGTTTTAAAACATTTACTTTGCAACATGAAGTGACTGTTGCTTTGTAGCTGCTGACCTATCCTTCACCCATCTCTTTCTTCAATGTGCCTTTTCATCTTTTATACCCACAGTCTATTTATTGAATTCCTCAACAAGAGTGAGCGTCTCCTCCGCCTTTTACACGGAATTATGCAATTCATCTGACATCCTCAGCTTGTGGACAGCCACTTTTGTAGACATAATGTATCATTATAGGACACTTTCGCATAGACCTTTGCTTTTCAGACTGTATTAATGGATGTGCCATTCTGCACTATTGAGCACGGTGATAAAAAATATATTTTAAATACTACAGATATTTGTCCTTACCATTTTTTAGGGCAGATATATTAAAATCGTATGTGTGATGTTCCATTTGAATAGTACCGTGTTTTCCGCACTATAAGGCGCATCGGATTATAAGGCGCACCCTCAATTATTGAAATATTTTAAAACCTTTTCCATATATAAGGCGCATCCTCAATTAGTGACATGTTTTAAACCTTTTTCAATCACAATATAGTAATATCCAAAGTAATACCAATAATAACTCCAATTATAACCCTAAACTCTCAATAGCATCATAACTCAATGTCAATATGACAACCTTGTTCAACTGTAAACACACAAAAGAAATAGGTAAAGCTTACTTTATCAGTTCATTCCCCATCCACGAATTCCAATCTCAATATTGATCTATATATAAGGCGCACCTGATTATAAGGTGCACCATCAGTTTTTTTTAAAAAAAAGAAGGCTTTTAGGTGCGCCTTATAGTGCGGAAAATGCAGTACTTAAAACACACCTCTCTAGCCCCATCTTATGCCTATAAATTACTTCATTATTTCTTAAAGGGGTCAACCCAAAGGTTTTCTTTACAATAATTTTTTCCATTTGCCTACACAAGTCTAATTGCAGAATCATGATTAATATTGTGGAATTATTTGTGAAATATGAACTAAGCAACCTGTTTTTTTCCTCATCTCAGAGGGACTGCCTGTCACTTGCAAATGAAATCACATTTGCTCAGGTAATTTTACTTGCTGTGGCGTTGACAAGCTGAGCGGTGATTGGTTGTTCCTTGACCTTTGTGTAAGAGCAGGATACGAAATGGTCAACCCTGAGATGGATAAAAACAGGTTGACTCTGATGTTAGAGGTCTTCATTTATGGAATATTTATGGAATATATCTGAACATTTTTAATCATATACTGTCTTGAAGAACAATATTACTTAAAGATATGAATCACACATAAAACTTGATATTCTGTAAGAACATGTGAATTAAGATTCAAGATTGAATTCAAGATTCAAGGGTTTTATTGTCATATGTATTTTATTATTATACCACACAATGAAATTATTCTTCTGTTCATTACCCGAGCAGCAGACTACATTCTGTAATCGAGCAAATAAATAAAAACATAGCAAGAAATAGCAAGAAAACAACAAACAGAAACAATGGTGCTAATAATATAGTGGAAAATATCATGTAGTGCAAAATATTAGTGCAAAATAATATTTATGCAAGCAGTAAGAGGCAGATTAGTGCATGAGGGATGTGTTGAGAATCGAGAATTAAGGTGGCTTGTGGGTAGAAGCTGTTTGCCAGCCTGGCAATCCTGGCCCTCAGGCTCCTGTAGCGTCTGCCTGATGGCAGCAGTTCAAACAGATCGTTCTGTGAGTGTGTCTTCCACAGATGTGTTTATTTCTGTTTTGTTTTATTCATGACATATTACGTTATTTTACAAAATATCATTTACCTATTATTTATATATCATGTAACAAGGGGTACGACCTGACAAGTTCTTGAACTTTCTACTCCTTTTGAACATATATATCTATAACTATTATAGATTTTTTTCTTTATTTTTTTCCCAGTTTTTGTGTTTGTATGTTCTATAAATCAAATCAATTTATAATTCCATGTTGGAGATAATAATTTTGAGTTGAACTTGTTTTATTGAACATACATATAGGTAAACTTGTAATATGTAATAATTGCTTGCATAATGCACCAATTTTGTTGTATACCCATGTACAATGACAATAAAGGTAGTGTATTCTATTGTATTTTAATATTCCCACAAATTACGTTTCTCATTCAATGCTGATGGTTGCACACCCAATGTTTTGGGTGTCTCCTGAAAAGTGATGGTTATAGAGCTATTTGTTTTTTTTTCTATATTAATGATTGGGTATTATGATTTGTAGATGAGTGATATGCTATGCAATGTTATGGTGTAAAACGGTATTATATATTATGGTGTACTAGCCTTTATTTTATAACATGTTATGCTATGTCATGCTGTCTGGTACTTATGTAATATAATCTGCTACATTCATTTATGTTATGCTGTTATGCTAAAATGCAAATAGGAAGGCAGTTTAGTTTCCCAAAACACATAAATGTGTGCTGTCGTACAAAAAATTGCACCACTAAAAATGGCCCAAGAACATTTTTTTCACAACTATGATAATTAACTGGTGATTAATGGACAGCAACGCTCTCGTAAAGGGAGAGGTGTGAGCGACCAGACAGCATTAAATTCTATGCATTCTGTTTGCACTTGTGAGTCAGGGGAAAACAATCTGCTGGTATGAGCTAGCTTGGCATTCTCTTGATGATGTGATTCCACTCCGTGCACCACACACATGTACCGTGCACATACAAGCAAATAAAAGTGAGCGCGCAGTCCCACTAATGCGATTGATAACTGCTTTGGCATGTACAGTAGTCTGAAAAGTCAGGATAAAAGAGTGCAATTTTTTTCTTTTTTTTTCAATATTGTTCAGCATAAAGATGATAAGTTTGCTTATATGGAGGATGACAGAAATAAGACAGTATTTACTGACTTTTTGAGTATCTGGAAATGTTCAATTCAATTAAAATTTATCAAGGCCTCGGAACCATTAATAGATAATCAAAAATGGTTATCAATTGACTTGATGATGGATTGTTCATTAATCAATTGATATTGCAGCTCTACTGTTTTTAAATATTGGTTCTGTTATACTTAGCAAGCCATGTATTTCTTATGGGGATATTTTGCTTGAGAAGCACGGGATTCAATTTGTAAATGATGTATAAATGGAAAACCTCTAATGCCGGCGCAGTAAAATTAAACGTCCATAGCTGTCATTGGCAGTGAATGATTCAAATGTTCTTCCTACAAAATTATTATGTCAGTTATTTACATTCTAGACACGCAGAGAGATATAAATATATAGATATTTAGACATATTTAGTGATATATAGTGACAAGTTGAATATTTCACTCTCAAAAAATCTTTGATGTCTATAGAGTTTAATGGCAGCGAATGAGTTAATCTTCTGCTGATTGCCGAGGACATTTGTTTTAATCAACATGCCTATCGCTATATTCCACTCCATTGACATCTTTCCTATCGTTTCCCATCAGCTCACATTAATTCAGCGGCTCCCACAGACACGCAGACGCACACGCTTCCCTCGTTAGGACCATTAATGGTGTTTTTTTTTTTAATCGGAGTTCGCCAACGTCTGCTTCTGCTATTTCGCCGCGTTTCATCATGCGGCATCTCGTTAGCATTCCTATAATCATCAGATAAACTCTGTATGACACAAGCGCTCGCACGCGCACGAGCACAGTGAGAGGAGGAGATGAGGTCCAGAGGTCAGAATTGTTCAGGTTGGTTGGACAGTCAAGGGCAAGCGCATTCATTTTCGCTCATTTCTCTCTTGTTTGACAATGAGGATTTTCACTTTTGATTTTTTATTCCACGTGCGAGGAAAAAATGTAATGAATTTCTCCTAATTATCAGCTCCAAACAAAGCATTTATTTATTTTTTAAATAAATGTCATGCCATCAGTGCTCTGTTCTCCACTCTGAATCTTGATTTATTTTCCCCAGTCATGTCCAAAGTTCAGGGTCTGGAGTCATGTGATTGATTAACAGCATTGGTCGATGTGACATGTACACGTACATACACACACACACACACATGCAGTCGCTCATCATGCACACACGTACACGCACACAAGTCATTTTTCAGTATGTGTCATCAATAGTTACTAGTGTGTCTAGTGAATCCGTCATTGGCCAAGTCACATTCAGCTGTGAGTATCATTGTGTGTATGTGAGCAGGGTCCTTGATCAAGGTAGTGGGTATTCCATTGATTTAGTTATACACATCATGCACTTACACTTTCTTTATATCAAAATTATGCTTAGCAGCACACTAACTAGAGACCTAGACACATTTTAGACAAATCTTTTCCTACAAATTTGGATACAACTCCAAGCTGAATCAATACATTTAAATGAGCATAGTTTGTTAACATGTGATCAGTGGGAACGGCAGCCAGTAAACCAAGTTGTCACCATTAAAGTGTGCAGTCATTTATGTCAACACTGCCAGCCTATATGGAACACTTGAGTGCAGCTAGCTAGTGGCTAATTTATTCTAAACGCACCTATAACAGAGCCTGAGCCACCTGTAAACACTGGCAACAGGTTGTTCTGTCTCTCTCAATATATATATATATATATATATATATATATATATATATATATATATATATATATATATATATATATATATATATATATATATATATATATAGAGAGAGAGAGAGAGAGAGAGAGAGAGAGAGAGAGAGAGAGAGAGAGAGACAGAGAGACAGAGAGACAGACAGACAGACAGACAGACAGACAGACAAAGATGTTCATGATTATTTTTTTACATGACTATTTTCACTCAAGTCCTGTGTCTCAATATTGTGCAGATAGATGGATAGATAAATAGGGATGCTCGTGACTTATTTTTTTACATGACTATTTTTCTAGTGAAAAAGTTTCACTCAAGTTCTGTGTCTCAATATTCTGTAGAAATATTCCTGTAAAAATATCAAGCATACACTTTTGAGTATCCTCACATTGTCTGACTGCTTTGTTGCCGCACCATTTATGTTCAAATATATGTTGCTTGAAGCATCAGTTGGGCTGATAATCAACACCAATGTTCTGGATTTTTATATCTTTCAGGATCAGCCTTTAAAAAAAAAAATTATGGCCAATACTAAAATCAAACTTAAATTTCAAGTTTCTAAAAGATTTGGTTGACCCTGCAAACAATCAGCACTTTCAGCCTCCTAGACTACTAATAATCGGTATCGACCCTGAAAAAAAACCACATCAGTCTATCAGCACTTGTATGATGGTATTCATGGCAGACATGTCACAACACACTCCTCTAAGATGGCCGACCTGTTGTCGGCATATATGGTGGACATCCCACAACATTTCACATGATTGGCAGCCACACCAAATATTAGCAACGACAGCCAATCCCTCGCACCATTCATGCCTCTTGATTCGGCATTCGGCGGAGTAACTCCCCCCCACCCAGGAAGCGAGGCACTCCGACGGGGGGTCGAACAGCAGATTAACCTCGCTGTCAGCCCCAGAGGTTCAGAGGGGAACACGCTGTGACTCAGACTGACAAGTCGTGATGCAAGCTAAACACCAAAGCAGCCTTTTCTTGTCCGGCAAGGCACTTTCTATGCATCTTTAGTCACTGGGGGAAAACAAACAAAAAAAATCTAGTACGAAAAACAATGCCTCTTAATTTTAACTTGAGATGTTGAGGTTGGAACTTATTCAGTCTGCTTTTTTTCTTTCACTATTTTTTCAGACCTATACCGACTCAATTGATCCATCGAGTTATCACTGATGGCACCCATATTATTAATACTTTTAAAATATTAATTAACCAGCTGACATAACTCTAAAGAAAAACCTGTCTTTGAATGCAGAAGATGAGTCATTAATGTGGCCATCAAGCTGCATTTTTTTGGAGATGCTAAAATTATTTAGCCGTTTTCAGCAGTAAATAGTTAATATTTTGTCTAATCTAATTAAATTTTTTCACAGCTCGGAAAAACAGGTAGGCTATGATTGGTTGTCACCCGAGACTTGAGCACGTGTGATGTCACTTTCAGACAACAACAAGCAGAAAATTTGTTTTTACAGGTGTTATTTTGTACGTGCAAAATAATTTAGGAGCCAAATTATTGACAAAATATTTAGTTTTTACTGATAAAATGGCTAACTTAAGTACCACACCCATCCCTAGTTATTCTCATTGATATGGCACTCTCATAATGGGGTGCGGATGACCCCAGGGAAAAGGATTGCCATGTGAACTAATTGTGATTAAATGAATTCAATTAATGTGAAATAAATGTGTGAAATGTGTTTGCACTTTGATGCACTTGGGTTTTTTTCTGCTGAGATAAAACTTTAACATGTATAAATGCTGTAAAAAATAGTAAACTGTTGTTGAAAGTTCGTTTGTATTGCTTTTTCCTTTTGTCAATGTAAAAAAAAAAGGATAAAGGTTAAGGTATACTTAAACAATTTTTATAGATAATAATCTTATTTATGGTCGGTGTGGCAAGTGGGGAGGACTGAAATGTTTTCTTTTTCTCTTTGCAAAATTTAATTGAGAAGCACTGGTTTAGTCCATATGTGCAAAGTAAGTACTTAATTCACCATTGTGGCAAACTAATGAAGTGTGTGATTGGCTAAAATGGTCTGACAATTAAATGGGCATCGCCATTGCCTAGGCATCAATCTAATTCCTCAAAAGCATTTAGTTCACACTAAGTCAACCGGGATAGGCTTAAGTTATTTATACATTTCTGTAAATAGTCAAAAAGCTCATGCTACATAGACAAATACAGTATATACAATGTTCTCTCGCTGTTTTTCTTGAAATTTTTCTTCCCTTTAAGTCTAGCAGTCAAAAAATAGCAAATTTAATTGTTGAAAAAAAAAGAATTAAAATGTATCTTTCTTCATTTATTGCAGGTTTATCTGGCAAATTTTCGTGATATTTTTCCTCCTAAGTCAGCCCAGGCCCACAAAATAAATAAATAATAAGGTAAACGAAAGCAAAAAAAAAAAAAAGAGAAAATGATCAATCTCTACTTTGTGGATTCCGTTTATTCCTGGTATTTTTGCTACTGTGACCCCAGCAATAAACATGGGAACAATGTACATAGCAAGATCATGGAATGTTCAATATGTTGTGTATCAGACAGGTTTTTTTGCAGCCATCTCGGAAAACGCCCCAAACTGTTCTCCCAATTTAAGTAAGTCTACCCTGCAAACGTCACGCTGATATCACCGTTTAGCTTATCTATGACAATATTAAAAGGAAGTTAGAGAAAACCACAACACAGTCGCAACACGCATGGGAGTATTTTATTCAGTCCACATTTGATCCACACGATCATCAAACCATCAGGACCCAAAACTGCCACTGACTTTAATATATTTCCCTTTACTACACTGAACTCAACCAGCTTCAATACGAACAGGTGTGACATCCCCCCAGTATCGTTGTGACATGCCTCTGTGAGCAAACTTGATTTTCCAGGCAGTATTTTCAACAACATCCATAAGCAGCGGCCTGCACTATTTAATAATAAATGTTGTGTACCTCCATCTTCCCACACTCGCCCTCCCCCTCTCTCTCTCTTTTAGACAGTTAGATAGATAGTGACTGCTGACCCCCCACTCCCTGAGCTAAAGCTTGTTTAGGCTTCTGGCTATCCCATCACTTACTATTACACTTGACGGGCATGGGGAAGGGTACACACATCAGCACATGCAGTGAAAGGGACACACTCACACACATAAGGAGCGTGGGCTAACACAAATGGACGTGCATGCTGGTGCGCACACACCTGTGTTGGGCAGATAGGCAGAGACAGATTGCATGCCTCCACTGGCATTCAAAGGGGAGGTGTCAGGGCTGACAGGGACTTAAAGGTACAGTCGTTAGAGAGATATATGCGCCGGGGGGGAGGGGGGTGGAGATTAGATGTGGTGCCGAGAGAAAAAAGGAGCGCGTAAAAGAAGAAATATGATGGCGAAGGATTAAATGTGTGCCAGGAACACGTGGGAGGTCACAAACTTGACAGTGGTAAAGGGCTGTCAGACATAACATGACTTAGCCACGAAAAGAGCGCGAGGACAAATTCCGCAAGCATGGCTGACACGCTATAAAAGAACACAAATATGGCGCTACAAAAATGCCATCTCCATTTATTTCAATAGGGGAGAGCTGATGCTAAGTTATGACGCAATCCATAGATTTTAGTGGACTAGCTCAGGTGGAAGCTGCAAAGATGGGCAAATATGAAAAAAGATGGCAGATGAAATTGGATAATCCATGGCAAAAAAATGCAGTAAAATAGTCAACAAACTATGGCGCTCCACAAACATGGCCAACATGTAAAGGTACAGATATTTAATTTAAAAGCTGCCCACAAACATATTTAGTAATAATCAATGGCATTACTATTTGACCTGGATGGATTGTTCAATGTTTTTAATGGGAATCCTTTTGCTCACAGTACATTATATATATATATATATATATATATATATATATATATATATATATATATATATATATATATATATATATATATATATATATATATATATATATATACATACACATATATATGGCGCAAATAAACTAAAAAAAAGTCAACCAAGTGGCACTGCTAAGTCAAGGTACCACTTTCCCACCAGTTACATAGCATTATTTTTCACATGAAAGTCTTGACGATACTCATAAAACATTATGTAAATGATAAGTCTACGTCTGTAGTTCATCCTCAAAGCATCGCTCCATCTCTATTTTTTGATGTTCATTCTCTTTCAGTTTTGCATTAGTCCCTGCAAGCCTTTCAGGTAAATTTAATGTTGGAGCCTTCCAACATGAACTTCAATGGGGGGGCGCAATGCGTTCGTGTCTCTTGTAATCCTTTGTGTTGGCGTCTGTCTGCAGTCAATTGTGCATCGCCTGTGGTAATAACTACCTCTTTGACTTGTTGACGACAAACACAGTGGCAACTAAACGCCGGGCCCGCCCATGCATACACACAATCAAACGCTCAAAGGCCTCTTTACACATCTTTACACACGACACAGATGCACATCGCTAAAAATAGAGTTTACATGTCAGAGGATTGGGGGATGTCTTAAAAGCAAACACTAAATCCAAGTACCAGACAGCATTCCAATCGAAAATGCTGCATGAAAATGTAAACATTGACCTTGGGAATGGCAGATAGCTTAATCAGGAAGGTTGCCATATATATTCCCTGGCTTGGCGTCATGAATCACTTTTACTTAGGATGTCCTTCCAAGTCCAGTTTCAGGCGGCGGCGTGGCGCAAAGTGGAGCAAATCCGAGCGGACGCTTTTACAACGTTCAGCGTGATGAATGGCCACGCTGCAGCTACCGCAGCTCTCGCTACTATACTGTACATAACGGCTCGAGTTACCAATCGCGGATGTGCTGTTCTGCTTTTTCATTACTGAAACGCATTTTCCAATATCAATCCCATTCAATTGGAATAGAAGTGGAGAGAATTAAATGTTTATTTACTTTGTCGCTGAGCTGAAGTAGATGTTTCAAGCATTGTGTCCAGTACGACTTTTACATATGAAAGCCATTATAAGCCATTATTATATAAGTAAGCATTTGTCAAAATATGGTTGGTTGTTTGTTTTTCAACCGCTTGCAAAAGTAGAAAAGATTTTAAAAAAGAAAAGGAAAGTTCTGGCAAAATCATTTGAACGTATTTGCGAGTGTGTTCAAACATAGTTAGAAAATACATAGAAAAATATTCAAAAATAGATCCTCGGAAAAAAAAGTAACTGAAAATTCAAACACATCTGCATGTACTATTAGGCTAATTGCTAAAAACATAGCTTTTGTTCCCATAATGCAATGCTGTGCTGATGAGTATACGTACATCCTGGGATTATGGAACAAAATGCAATGTTTTTAGCCTTTAGCTTTCAAATATATTTGTGAGCATATCTCAACATATCTAAAAATATGTTTGAAAGTCTTTGAAAATATACTTTACCTGATTACAAAATGTGTTCAAACATTTGTAAATATGTTTTAATACAGGAGGATATTTGCAAATTCATTCAAGCTTTCAAACGTATTTGCAAGCATATTCAAACGTATTTTTGAAGGTATTTCAATATACGATTGTCTGGTCTTGAAATATGTTCAAACGCAGTTACAAATTACATGCAAACATATTAGAAAGTATATTCAAACTTTTTTTTTTTTACATATGTAACTACAGTAATTAAATATAATATAACATTTTTGGCGAACATATTTACAAATAGGGTGGCTCGGCGCAACAGTGCTTAGCATGTCCGCTTCAAATTTCAGGGACCGGAGTTCAAATCCACCTTGCTCTGGCCTTCCAGTGTGGAGTTTGCATGTTCTCCCCGAGCCCACCTGGGTTCTCTCCACACTGGCTTACTCCCACACTCTGAAAACATGCGTGGCAGGTGAATTGGACACACTAAATTGTCCTTAGTTCTGAATGGGTGCATGAATGGTTGTTTGTCTCTGTGTGCACTGCAATTGGCTGGCAACCAATTGAGGGCGTTCCTCGCCTAATGCCTAAAGTCAGCTGGGATTGGCACCAGCAAGCCTGCTACTCTTGTGAGGATAAGCGCCTACATAAAATGGATGGATAGATATTTATAAATATGCTTGAACATGTTTATTCGTTTGCAGCATATAAAGTCTGCCGTATTCGAGGTTTTGAAAAATTGAAATGTTGAGTTCATATAAGATGGAAGCAACAACGACAGCAGCGACATGGCGGAAACCAAACCAGAGCGCATTAATGATGACGGCAACAGATTTGGACAAGTAAGACATTCCCCATCGGCCTTATTTAACCCATATGGTTTGGGTCAAATCTGACATTTGACAGCAATATAAAAAAAAAAAAAAAAAATACCCTAAATGTCATTCTTTCACTCAGAAAGGTGATTTATTTTCCTAAAGTGACAGAAAATACACAAAAATGAAGTCAAGAGATACATTTGATGGTTACTGATTTGAAGTCAACAGCGTGGAATAAGTCATCTCTAAAAATGTTTGTTCCAGCCTCACACAGAAAAAACAAACAAAAAAAAAAAAAACATGCACATAAGCTTCTGGCATTCCAAAATCCACAAGTATTCTATATTTCTGCTTAAGTGCACAGTCTTTGCCAAACATTCTCCTTGGGGCTTATTGTTTCCAAAACACATCATTAATACAACGATTAAATAAATTCACATTCGTAACCCTCACCGACGTACACTTGGCGAATTAAAAAGAATCAAATGCAAGGCCGTTCTACCGTTCCGCAACTGCAACGCTCTCCGGGGGTCACTGAATGATCGGATGATTACGAGAGTGACGGCGGAGATGGGTTTTGGCTTCAACCATCGCATGATATCAGCAAGATCGTATGCCGACCGGGGGATTGAGAACAGATGTGATGGACAGCGCTATCATCACAGCACCGAATGAGGCAATATTGTTGGGAAAAGTGCTCGTTCTGATCCGAGCCAAGGCACATCTGGCATGTCCTTGCACCATTTGGAACTGGGCACACCATCTGAAACAAATTGTATTTTTAAAACCAGGTGCAGAAATGTGAGCCAAATGAGTAAATACATAAAAAAGAAAAAATGGCGACCAAGAAAAAAAAACGCAATATAAAAATTGCACACAGATTTCATTTTGGACCATTTTGTTTATTTATGGTTTGCACTTGTTTTCATACATGTGCTCGGCTTTGGTAATAAGAAAAAAACAAAACTACCTCAGTTGTTTCCCGGAATCAATGAATCACTTTGTTGCATATAAGCTGTTCATCAGAGCTTTCACGCAGTGGCTTGCTATTACCTTGAGATGTCAATCAAAGCTTGTTGGGATATTGTGAAGCTTTTCTACACAATCACACTAGCGTTTGAGTGCAACTTGAGGGATAAAAAATGCAAGAAATACAATAGAATTCAATAAGAAACTCTGAAAACAATCACCTCACCCTCGGTGAACATGCACCTTAAAAAACGTCTTTAAATTTATTTCAATGCTCATATATAAAGTTTATTCATTGGTAATATTAATTCACACAGGTTTTGCAAGCAAAGCTCATATTTTTGGGTGTCTAAAATGCAAATTAGATTTCCTAAGAATGCAGATTTATTGTCTCTGCCATACAGCATGTAAAAAAACTGTCACACCCCACATGTCGACAATGTTGTAAACCCGTAACAAGTAACAATTGAGAGGGCTGTTAGGCGCAAAGCCAGCAGATCCCTTCAATTAGCCAAGTGGATTATGGCATTGATAGTGTTAATTCACCACTCGACTATGCAGACACGAATAATCAATTGTGTGTTTTATATTATATTGCATTCATGTATTAAATGTATTTGAGAGGGCTTTTTTCAACTGTTCCTTTCAAAATTGATTTTACTTTTAGATGAAAATCACCATTTATAGAGGTTTCTATTGTGTATCATTTCCAGGCACAATTTGGTCTACTATGTAATTAAGAGAAGTAGTCAACTTTTTTTTTTTTTTCTGCTCTGACATTAGTCATTCGTCAGAGCAGAGCCCCACACCCTTTCTGTCATCATTAGTCCGTCATTCTTTTAAAGTCATATGAAATTGTAATCATCGGTCTGTCAGTCCGTCGGTGTCTTTTTGCCCAACCACTAGAGGGCAACATTTGATGATTTGATTTCTGGTCCGTCATTCGCCAGGCGGTGGTCTACATCTGTCTGCACTCATACTAATTATTTTTTTCTTTTTTAGTACTTACACTTTAAGTTAACACCATGTCTGTGGGTCTACAGTTACACTGCAATTGAAACGCAAAACAGTAATGTAAGTGAAACACAAAAACAAAGCCAGTTATGGGGTTTAATCTTAGGCTATAATACACCATCATGTTTTATACAGGGGAAGAGAGTACAATTAGCAATCTTGTCCACTGGATGGAATTATCATGCATGACTGGAATGGAGGATTTCGGTTCTCATTTATTACTGCCAGCCCTACTACTATAGAAGATGGTTTCATTAATATGTGTCTAAATTTCACCTGTCACATACACTAGAAGAAAAACAAAGTATTGCTGAGATTGAATTTACTAAAAAACGTTTTTAATTCGAGATTTAAAAAAAAAAAAAACTTCTATCTTGCATTTCCTGGTCTGCATTCATTGGTTACTTGAAATGCATCTTATCAGCAAGAAACCATGACTAAGAAAGGGAGCACCTACAAATAAAGCCAGCTGTGTTATAGCTGTGAATGACAAGTAGTAAATTGAACCAACCCATTTTTTCACTCAACTGAAGATATTTCACCACTGCTTGTAAAGTGACTATTGTCACATTGACTGCAGGCTAATGGCAATTTGTACTATGGCAGCAATACAGCAGATAAATAGCCTAGTCAGTTGGAATATATTCCAGTGAGCAAAAAGGGGCATGGTCGGCTGACGAACATATGACGGACATCTGACCTAATGTCTAACCAGACGATTGCATTGATGAATGAAAATTGCAATTCTGATATTTTTACTTTGCCACTTTTTTTAGCATTCCTGTCATTCATTGGTCTGTCGGCAAAATAGGTGTACATTGGCGGCGTCAGTGCTGATTAAGTGCCCACCTCTGGTAATTAATATGCCAGAAATGTAGCACCTGGAGTCAATTTTACTTTTACAACATTAACATGTCAATTTTGCCAGATATCCTTCAAAAATAAACATGTCCTTGTTATTTTTCTCGAGCCACTATAGTAGGCAAATTCATGACACCTTTTTTTTTTTTCACAGTTTGTTTGTGGAGCATGGCAGGGAAAATGTGAGGCTTTGCTACATGTGTGTGACTAAAAAAAAAAAAGATGTTGCACTATATTAGGATACATTTTGTTTTAATCATTGCCCTAACACCAGTTTCACTCACCAACATACAGTAAATGGTATGTATGCCATCCATAAGTGCAGTGCATAAGCATATTAATATAGGGCAGACCCACAGAAAAAGTCTCAGGAAGACATGCTAGAAAATCCAAAGGAAGCCTGCCATTTTGGTTTGAAAAGGTCATTTTAGGATGAGGCTTTGCTACATCCTAAACGGGCACTTCAAAGGCAAATGTAAAAGACTAACCCTAACCTTAACCCTAACCCAACTGCTACAAAAGTTTAGACACCAAAGCATGTTCATGTGAAATATGAAATTTGGTATACCTGTCTACGTTCAAAGTGTGATTTTGGTTTGACGCACCCATTTTAGTGTCATATTTGGCACTTTCAGAGGTTCTTGAAAAGTTCACTTGTCCTATAAGACCAAAAATGGTATCTCTTTTTGAGAAACTCATGGGTGACCACTACTGGCAGGACTACATACTGGTCGATTAAAAACTCTGCTTGGATATCCTTCAAACTCTGTATTTGCCATCAGGTTCACTAGCCCTGTCACCGGATAAAAACAACAATAATGCTAAAGTCTGCAGTTCCCCATTTTCCCCCAGTAATTGCTAAAATATTTGTTATGGGGTTGTATTATTTAGCCAAGACATTTGGCCACATTCTGTCATCTCGCTTTAATGTTTAAAAACACAAGGTTGGCATCCACTGCTGCATACTAATCATAACACACACAAACACACACAACACCAAGCACAGACTTATTAGTGTGGCACTAAACACATTATAAGAGTTTAAGGGCTAACAATGGTCATTACGAAGCACAAACACACACACCAAACCACAAAAGGAGGCCATGGTCCAGTGAGGAAACACAGTCTATAATGGTCAAGTGACAGACGGTGATTAATTGATACGTCAACAAAGGCGCTGTGTCCGTGTGTTAAGGTCACTACACGCTCTTTTTAATTGAATTCTTGTATTTGTGTCTGCGAGGATAATGGAGCAAAGCACCAGACCAGAGAGAAACACGCATTGTTCCCGTTCGTTTTTTTTTTTTTTTTGTTTCCCATCTGAAGGTCTGCCTCATTGGTTGCCCGTGCCATGGCAGGGTTTCAACGTCATTAGTCCGCAGACACAAAATCTTTAAACACGACCGTCCTCGTAAATATGTGTGCACACCTGAGCGATTAACGATGCTTTAAGAGCGATGTTTTACTAAAAACTTCTCCCTGCTAATGAGGGTGGCATTAGGGAGCCTCAGCTTTTTCAGGATTTAGTGGCACTTGGGTGAAAAAGGAACTCACTGCAATTAGAAAAGAAACTCAATTGTGAAACTGAAATAGTTTAATCGTATCACTTAACTTAGGCTTTATGAATACCGACGGTTCTCTATATACGAAACATCAGTTTTACCGGCATTCAAAGATGCAAACAGTCGCCCATTAGATTTTGTATTTAGCGCCTTCTATGGGTAATACGTTTTCCCTCCACTGATGCCGATGCCTGTGCTGTGAACGGAAACAAACCTTTCGCCCAGTTCGTCTTTCAGTCACTGATACTGTAGTGCAGTGGTCCCCAACCACCGGTCCACGGACCTGGTACGGGGCCGCGTGGGCTGCACCCGAAATAATGTTTTGGAGATGATATAGTTTAACAGTTCATACGTTTGTGCTTGATCTTTGTTTTTGTGGCGCCGCCTCTGGCCGCTGTTGGTATTACATACATAGTGAGAAAGGATGATGTGGTTTTTAGAGCAGCCATCAGCCAGGTCCGCAATATAAATCTAAGGCGTAGACCGGTCCGTGGTGATAAAAAGGTTGGGTACCACTGCTGTAGTGTATCTGAGCTACACTACTGGCAAATATCTTCTATTTCTCATAACATTCATGTACTGTATATAAATAAATTAGTTAAGATGAAATGCGGTGGTATTCAGATACAATACATAATTATTATGCGATACTCCACCCATTCTTATCCATGGGACAGAAGGAAGGACTTACACAGGAGCTGTGGGTACAATATAATTGAGAATGACATAATACTGTGATTTTGCAAGGGAGGATTTATAGGTCAAAGGCACTTTAACAAGGCGGAGTGGTAGATGTCACCTTTACCATATTCCCGGACCCCCCGTTTACCACTACAACCACTGACAATTAATCTACTGATAAACTCAATTCAAAATTATATGATAAATGATCCTTATGTGGTGTGTAAATCATATGTAAAATATATCCTACTCAGAGGACCTCACCCCCTTTCACGAAGAAATGGCGTTGAAATTGGCAAGTAGGGATAAAGTGGCTATTTGCTGGAACAAATACATCCAAAATGGGCATCTACTGCCAAACTGACCCGCCGTTCATGGCACACCCACTTTTGGCGAGCGCCTCCGCGCTTTTCGAGAGTGCTTTAGGATGAGAAGACTCGTAAAAATACACCGACTGAGTAAGACCCTGATCGACGGACGTCAGCCCACTTCAGTCAGTTCTCAGTCATGGTATTTTTCCAGGCTTGACGTATAAACCACTGAAAATCAGAACTGTTCGCCCATTGTAGACATACCGTCAGGGACGGGTCGATTTGATGACAGATTGCCCAGTTCTACAACACGGTCACAAAAACAAACATAAATCAGACACAGAAGACCACATGACTCAAAAATTGCCACTGAGATCAAATCAGCATAAGCCAAGGAAAAAAATATATAAAAGCCAAGGTGTAGGCAGAGATAGCCTGACTCCTCCATCAAAATTGTTACATTGACAGAACAATTGCATTTTCAGTTCCGTCTGAATCATCATATCCGTTGTGATTAAAAAAGAAGCCAGGCAAGGCAACAGAAATAAATGTCAAACGCAGAATGTTGAGATGAAGGTGCTCAGCTGTATTTATGGTCTTAGCAAAACCACAAGGTGTACGTCCTGGCTACCTCAATCACCCGAATCCAAAAAAACAAAAGAGAACCTTTGAATAGATTCCTTCGTCAAGCCGGTGGACAGTAGAGGATGCCGCAACTCTTCCGTAAGATTGAGTCACCCCGTGTTTGTGAGTCACGCTCCGAGGAAAGAATTCCACCTCGACATCAATGGGCGAGAACCTCGGGCCTCAACGCGGTTGTCTTTCAATAACGAGACAGGCGCGTCGATCCCTGCCCACGCAGCTCACAGATAAACATCCAGTGGGAAGTCGGGTGGGCGTGAGGCTTAAGAAAAGAACGCTGAACGAAACGCTGAATGGAAAAAATAAAAAAACATCTTCCCTAACAAAATGTGGAAAATCATATTTTACACCTTACTGCAACTGTTTTTTTTCAGCGGGATAACAAAGTAGCGATGATAGGGCATTGGGGTACGCTAAAAACACATTTGCTAAAGCAGGCATTAAAATACGACTAGATTCTCTGTCGAATACTTTAGTAATTCATTATTCGGCTGATTATTCCATCGATTCATCAAATTATCAGATATGATTTTGCATTAAAGTGTAATATAAAATATTTTGTTAATTTCACTGAGGGATTATTTACTTCTCTTTTGTATTTTGTAGTGCTAAAAAATACAATTAAGAGGGATGAATGTTGTACTCACAAATCTTTATGCAACTGATTCAATCACTGGTTGGATCATTGTTTTCCCAAAGTGAAATTAAAAATTCAGATTTTGGTTGAACACAATAGATAAAGCGAACAAATTTAAAGAAGGACTACAGAAATCAGAATAATTATGATAATTGATTAGTTGTCGATTAATCAGTTTTGACCTCTACTGTAGAGTTATGATTGGTTTCGGATTTTGAGTGGACATTGCAATCTCAAAGAAGGATATGTTTCAAACTGTAACAGAGAAGGGATAATAGCTGTGCGTAAAGGTATTCTGTAATGGTGGGATCAAGAATTTAACACTTGACGCTCATATATCTCGTAATGTTAATGTTCGTTGCAATTGCCGTGTCAACCGCTGATTTGATGTTTGAAAGAGGTGATTATCTTATTGTGGGATGTGTGAGAGTGCACACACTTACGGAAACATCCCACCTTTGTTAGGTGGTTCTCTGTGAAAAGCAGAAATATGCCACGTTAGGCACAATTTTCCATCATTTGCCACTGTCAGACAACCTGTAAAAGCATGCTATCTCAGCCTTTCCTCTGTCTGTGGATTTATAGGGAGAAAGAGTAAAACTGCCAATTGTCAACTATCGGCAGTTGTGCTTCTCGATTATATTTTGCCAAGCCCCCCATAGGAAAGAGAAAACTTTTCACGCCAGCCCCCCAGTCGACGCGCTGACTATAAATAAGATTATTATCTATAAAAATTAGATAGTATACTTAAGTAAGTATAAGTAAGTAGGTAAGTATACTTAAACCTATATACTTCAACAATAACAAAAGAAAAAACAATATAAATCAAATTTCAACTATTTTTTTTACTGCCTTTATACAGGTTACAGCTTAGTCTAAAACAGAAAAATATAACCAAGTGCATCAAAGTGCCTTCAATAAAAAAAAAAAAAAGTCAAAATTCCTACTTTATTGTCTGAAAGGAGGCTTCTTCCACCTGCAGTCCCTTCTGAAGGTTTCTTATTTTTCCCAGATATGGTTTTTGACTTTTTCCGCCCCTTTATGGGAGCTTTATTCAGGGGATGCTGTTATTTATAATGTTCTGTCTGACTTATTTTTCAACTGTGAAGCCGTTTAGGACTGCGGGCAATACCAATAAACTTTCAAATGACAAAAACAAAGCCATTTACCTGGGGTCATCTGCACCCCCCCATGGGCGCCTGCCCCACTATTTGACAAGCACTGAGTTAGACCATGTAGCCGACACAGAAATCCGTTCCACTACAGCTACAACCCCATAAATTCTATCGTCATGATTAAACTTTCCAAGCCCCTTTCACAGCGCCTGTAACAACGTTTTTATCGGAATAAATGGTACCAATTGAGGACAACTTTATCTGCCTTCATCAGTATCAAAACTGCGAAGTGTGAAGATTGTGCGTGTGAGGGCAAGAACGATGCGAAGCCCTAACCCCCTGATTTTTTGGTTCTTTGGTCTGTGTCGCCTGCTCCTCTCAGTCCGATCCCCACCTGCGATCGTCAGAAGTCTAGCCAAACATCCGTTCTCATCCCTCCAGTAAAGAGGGGGGTAGAGGCCAGCTCCGCGGATCATCAAAGTGATCCGTCCCCCAGGGAAAGAGCACGCCTGACACCTGGGTGACGACCCGCAAGGAAGCTGTGAGCGTCAAGAGGCTAATGGGCAGCTTGAGGGGATTACCAGTTTAGCCGCTGGGATTACTGGAACCCTTCAAACACACAAAGACACACTGGCCGGTGTATTTACCAGACCGGGCAAGTCATCCAAGACATATTGGCTCACTGGCTCTTGGTGGCCCGCAATTCAAAACAATCCAGCTTAAGTCAACAAACCCGCCGGGATCGGAGCCGGGCGCTTGTCACAAAGGTCCCATGTCATGACTACATTCTCCCTGAAGAGACGTAGAATTTGTACGACCACGCACCCAACAAGTGTTTTCTTGTCCCTCGCTCCATTATGTAAAGTTGTCAATGCATATTTATGAAAAGTAGAACAGGGAGTACTTATCTTTGTCCTTCCGAAGGTACCGTGAGCACCGCCAAAAAGTTCTTCCATTTATGATTCCGTGCCGAGGAACATTATGCGGGCTGGTATTAGAGAAACATCATTTCTAGTTTCAGCTTTCAAAATGCTTTGTTTTAGCTCACACTTGTCCCCCAAAAAATCTGAGCAGATAAAAAGCTGATCTTGAAAGTGTACCATATTTATATTTTTATGTGTTTTATCAAAATCCAAAGTTTGTGTGCCTTCTCTTACCTGCACAAAACCTCAAATTGCCTTTGCTTTATTGCAGTGGTTCTCAAACTTTTTTCAGTGATGTACCCCATGTGAAATATGTTTTTATCCAAATACCCTTTGACCAGTGCAACGTATTTTTGCGTTAGAAAACAAAAAGACTTAAAACATGCCACCAATGTCTGATTTTTTAAACTTTTGACCCTTTCAAACTTCATTTGGATTGGTCCATAAAAAAGAATCAACCTAAAGTGTCCTAAAATAATCAATATAAAGTGTCACACCTGTTCTCAAAAAATATTTATAAGTTAGTATTTGTTCACAGAAAAATATTAAACATAAAGCATCATGTTTTGGGGTTAGCGTAGAGATCTCTTCAGAAAAGTAAATCATTAACTTAATTATTACTAAACATTTGTCCACAAAAAATAATCAACATAAAGTGTCAGACCTGTTCTCAAAAATAAATAATTATAAGTAAATAATTGTCCACAGTGAAATATTCAACTTAAATTGTTCTCGTTTGGTATCATAGTATAGATGTGTTCACAAAAATAAATCATTAACTTGACAGGTAACGAGAGGTGACACATGAACCATGAACATGAGCTGGGTTCAAACATTTTAGTATGTTACTGTGTTACTGTATATGTGAAATGCCATAATTGTGATGTAATCACCTAAATGCCAACGGAACGTTACACAATCCAGATTTTTCACAATCTGCCGATGATTATAACAATCACCGATCTGATCACAAGATAAGACAAGATAGTTAGTTATTTAGAGAAAATTACGCCTCGCAATTTTTGGCATGCCTCAAGGAGTAAAGGGAAATTAAAGCTGGCACAGCATACATTGTGAATTTGCGAAATCTGAACATTCCAACTTGACGGTCGGTCCCAAAATGATCAAATATGCAAAACATCAGCCAAACCGTAAAGCCGAACAGATCAGAACAAAGCCTAACACCATCAGTTTTATGGACACATTTTTAACAGATCAATTTATAGAGCTATCATCAGAGCCTAAACGAGACTTTCATCAAACCATTGAAAGGCGATTCTCTTCATTGAAAAAGTCAAGATTGATTCCGGCAAAGTAGGGGAACCAGAAGACTTCAAGACAATGCGAGCCAGGAGTCAATTTTTTAATAAATGCCCAA